>NC_141856.1:15051641-15355333 GCF_024713525.1 Acromyrmex echinatior | reverse complement strand
GTAATAAACATTACGATTGTACACATAATATCTATCTTTAGCTCCGGTCATGGCGATACGGTGCGGTATTAGAGTACTCCGCGTATAAATAATGACCACTATTAAACGATCTGGTTGGAACGCAAAGACTAATGCGTCTTCGGCATTATGTTCGCACCGCTCGCTCTTTGAGCCGCTAAAAGGGCTCGTGAGCTATTTGTCTGCTACATTTTGTGCCTTGAAGGGTCTGCGTGTACGTTCGCGCAAATTCGGCCTGAAGGCCGCAACGCGAGATATTACAGCGTATCAAACTTTCTATACTCTCGTTCTTATATAATTTAATGAATATATAATGACGTGCATTTTCATTGATAATATTTATTAATCAACGTGTCAACGATATTTATCTGTTGAAAATTTCAATACTTACGTGATATTGCAACATTGAATTGCAATATTGTGATATACAATACATATAAACTTTATGTTACATTTTTTTTTATAAATACGCGAATGAATAATTTCAAGATGAATAATTTCTGAGATAAAACGGTTCGTTGCTTTAACTCTCGCCACTTTCGACGGTCCTAAACGTTCAGATGAAAGCGCGCATTCCGTCGTGGTCTTACGAGGTCCCAGAGGTTGCGTCGCCGCCTCGGGGCGAGAGGTACGCACGATCAAAGGGCCCATCGCCGAATCGCCGGAACTTGACGATCGACGCGGAGCCACACGAGCCCCAGGCGCATAAGAAAATATCGATATTTCGCTAAATAATAAACGGCCATTATCTCAACGTATTCTACGTATGCGAATCTTAATGACAGCGCACTTACGTTGTAGAGCCCAACATCAAATTCTTTGCGCTTTGATAGATATAATGTAATCGCGGTGAATGGACGCGTGCTCGCTCGCACGTACGGGACCGTCATTTTTTTCTTTATTACAGGCGTCATGTCCGCTTAATGCATTCGAAAGCTACGCGGATTCACGCCAGGATTAATACCGTCCGCTCGGTGTTTCGAACACGCAAAGATCAGTTCTTTTGGGACCTTACAGGCCTTCGGAAGGGAATCTCTCTCGCAGGAAAAAGGAGGTGGACCACGATGCGGAATAAGAAGAGAACGAATGGATCGCAAGAGCGCAGTTTCTCTATTGAGGCCCCGCATGACAGATAAGCTTAACCTCCGGCCCATTAACATTATTAACATCTGAACACAACGGACGGGGCCCAAGAAACGAGCCGTATGCTCGGCACGTCCGGCCCACGCGTGCGCGCCTCAAGTACTCGCGAACTCCGACGCGTTTGTATCGCGCTGTGAGGCCCCACGAGAGAGGTATTAAGGTCCCTCTCCGTGCAGGCTGCGCGCGACTGACTCGGCTGGATAATTAGGGGTACGGCATCGAGGGGGTTTAGCGGGGGCCATTTCTGGTTATTAATTCACCCTATGGTCGATCCCGACGGGCCCATAGGGCCCATTGTCGGGAACGGCGGTATACCCGCGATTTGGCTCTCGAGAATATGATTATGAATATCTTGATGCTATAATGATATATATTCTTCAGTGGGCTGTTTTTTGTATTTAAAATATAAGATATGATGAATTTCCATTCACATTGTAACACATGGTTATTTTACGAGTGGATTAGGAATTTGCAATGATATTTTTTAAAATTATAAAAAAAAATTTATGTTTTTCTTATTGATACATTTTATGTATATATCGGCGTAATATTTCATTATTTAAAGCTTATATCTTCCAGAAGTATTTTACTGCTTAGAAATATCTAAATAATAGTTATTTCGTAATAATCATCGAGCGGCGACGTTTATTACGTAAGAAGGTGTAGAGAACGAAGAGAATGATCGTTGCCCAAAGCGGGGTCAGTTCTTTCGCGAGGCGTGTCAACCTGCCAAATATTATGGAAATTTATTCCTGCGAGCTCCGCCGCTGTAATGGATTCCAGCGTGCGAGAGAGACGTGCACATGTATATAGTGAATTCATCGCGTGTGCACGAAGTCTAAAAGTGAAAAAGTAATTCTCACTTTCATCCTTGTTAGCAATTCTCTAAAATGCATCTGCTCTTTGCAGATTAAAGTTTGTAAAATATAATGTATTCGTAGGACACTTTCATAATAATCTATTTATATTTGTGCGAATATTATATGAAAAAAGTATTAATTAAATAAATTAATATTTATATAATATTAATATGTTATATTATTAAAAACAGATTAAATATTAAAATTTAAAGCATCAAGCGAAACGTCTGTAGCATCAATTTAATAATATTACAGAAAAAAAGATCGATGAAGGACGTGAGGGAGAAGATCGCCGTGTTAGCCCGAGGTGAGTGCGCGCGAGTAAGGGTGCAGAAAATTAAATCCGAGGATTTTTGTTAACTCGCCCCCTCTGTTTCCGAGGCGAGAGATGTCGGGGTGAGCACGACGGGTCTCACGGATCCCTCGTCGAATCTACCTTCCGCAACTTCTCTCTTGTACTCACCCTCGCCGTGGACTCCTCTCTCTCTGTTACTCTTTCTTTCTTGTTCTCGTCCGGGCATGACAGTGTCACGTCCCCCGGAGCAAAAATCCTTATAAAACGAGACACGCCGCGGCGAGGTGCGAGGAGATGAGGAGGAGCAGTCGTGAGAAGCGGCTAAGTGGATAAGGTGCTAAGTGTGGCCCGAAGGTACGACGGTTTGGCGCAGTGTAACCTGCGAGACCTGGCAGACCGCGCGTGGAACCGTCGTATACCGGGTCCCAATTACCGGGCCCGCTCGAGGAAAACGAGTACGGTCCCGGGCGCATGTTTTTTCGAATACATCAGGGTTCGAATCAGCGTCACGTCCGCGTGCATCTGCCATTTGAACGGTACCGCTTGTCGAGGATGACATATAGTTTTTATTGAAAATAATAACTTTTCTAAGATCGAAACGATACTGGTTGAGCGATATTACTTCAGGATTTGCCTTGTCGATTCCCTTACAAATGTTTGCACATTGCTCCGTCATTACTGCACGCGGTTGCAGGTTGCATTACGTGCAATCTGTTTAAATGGGTAGCGGCGTACAGCGTATGAAAAGAGGCGTGCCTGCACCCATTGTAACCCGCGTGCGTCACCTGTGGGATGTAGAAAATTGTCAGGCAATCTCGAAGCAGGTCGTATAACTTTCATATAAGCAGGTGCTACCGATAATGTACAAAACAAATAACAGAAAATATACGCATAAAAGATTTGTGTTAAATGAAATTTCGTGTAAAAATAAGTGAAAATGTAAAATGAAGTATTTTTTTCAAACATTTGTTAGATTAAATATAAGGACCTCTCTCAAAAAATGTACTGTTATATCTCTTATATATTGGAGAAAATGAAGCGGGACAATTTTTTTCGAATTTTATAACGGTCGAATTATGTCTGATCGATCGGTGAGGGCGGTATCTCTCTCGAGCTGTGTAGCCAATCGATAATCGCTTACACGTATTAACTCATGCGTCATTGGTATTATCGTTACGTGGAATCCAAGCTTGTTCTCGGCCGAAATAAAAAGCTTGTAAAAAGCTTTTGTGAACAATACCGAGAATAATTATATAATCCTCCTACGCGTGAAAAGCCTTTTATATAAAGAGTTATATAAAAAATTTTATTTAATATTTCAAATCCGATAGTAATCAGCGCGCAATTTATATAACTGAAAGATGTATTTAAAATTTACATAGAAATATCATTAGGCATACCAAGTCTCGGCCGATTTGATGCTTGTTTACTTATATTCGATTTATTTAATAATCTAATTTATTTAACTGATTTAATTTTTTTCCTTCTATTTCCTTATATTTTCCATGCATTTTCTTCTCGAGGATTTTATTTCAGATGTCGTAAATTTACAGTACGACCGAAAGAGCAAAACAGTTTCTGTTCACAAGAATTCATTTCACGAGCGCTTTCTCTTCTCCGCTCTGCCTCTCCTCTTGAACCCCGATTTGCACTTTTGATCGATTTTCTCGATATCAGTCAGGTGCACTATGGAGAAAGGTGTACGCGTGTAAAGGTGGAGCGACGAACATTCGGTAGCGGAAGGAATTACGAACCAGTCGTTGGACTGAAACAATAGTTACCGCGGCAATCAGGTCCTGATCCCATTCGAACTCAGCGAGCGCCGCAGTTTTACATTTTCTTCGTTGTGTAATGAGTTCAACGTATATGTAACGTATCGTACGCACATGGCTGTGCGCTTTGCATATATGAAAGTGAGACACGTCTCTCCCCGCACTGCTCCCCTGAAATCCGCGGCTCCATTGCACGTTTATACGCGTCCGCGCGCTCATTATGATTCATTATTAGGTCCTTTTGTGGGCAGTCCGGTTCTCCGTTTCTACTTTGCCCTTTTTCGTTCCTCGCCACCACCGCCTCCGCCGCCGCCACCGTCGCCGTCGTCGTCGTCGTCATCGCCGTCGCCGTCGCCGTCATATGAGAGGGTTTCGGATTCTCTCTTTCCAGATCTCCACCTTCTTCGTTCTTCACCTTGCGCGACTAGTAGGTGCGGCAGACACCTGTAGAGCGAGTGCCTCGGCGACGGAAAGGAAGGAAAGAAGAAGGGGAAGAAAGAAGAAAAAATTAAAGAATCAAAACTAAATAAAGGCTCTCTTAAAACGCGCCTGAGGAAGATGAGAGGAAGGATGGAGGAGAGAGGAGGTAGTTGAAACCGTCGAGAGGGCGTAGTGAGGTGTGAGCGAGCGAGAGGATGAAGAGACGGAGAGGACTCGAACGGGGCCTCGGGCCCCGCCGGTGTGGGTGAACACAGCGGGGTCAACCGAGTTCAACCTCAACTGGGTTCCCTTCAACCGGGTTCCCTTCGTGTTTCACCGTGCAGCCCGTTTTCGCGTATTCGGCTGTGAAAACGGTCGTTGTCAGATCGGCCGTCTGCCAATCAGGAACGATTCCTGCGTGCTTCTACACCGTCGTAATTTTTTACCTTTGTACCATCGCGCTTGAAATTATGTAAAGGCGAAGCTTGGAGAATGTGTATAATGGATATGCCATGAACTCCTCTCTTTCTGTGCTTCTTTATTGATTCTTTGGATCCTTTGCACGTTCTTTGCCTTGTACATACGATGCACGATTCGAGATGATTTCACATCGTAAAACAGGTGCACGCACCTTTCGCTGAAGAAACACTGCCAGATGCACCGTATACTTATCGCTTCGGCGATTAGATGTCCGTTACATAAGATTTGCCGCGATAATTTTGATCAATTTTATCGACACACTCTCTCGTATAACATAATTATGAAATACTCAATTGCTTAAAAATTTATGTGTATCTATATAATTAAATTTTATAAAAATTCGGTGTCATGATGAAGTATATTATTTTATTTTTATTGTGTGGAATTATTTCATTTTATTGCATTTTATTACACAATTATTTTATTTCATCGCGCAGTTTTCCTTTTGAATTCAAGTGATATAGAAAGTGAACATCGAAGTGATGTGAAAGCGAGTATCGCTGCGTACTAAGTTCGTCCTCGCTCACCATTTCTCTGATTCACGGCACCTGTTGCAAATTCCTGAGTCTTCTTGCAGCAAGAACCTGAGCAGGCTTCCTCCTTCCTTTACGTTCGACTTAAGATTCTTTTATGCGGCGAGACAGATGGGCACCTGCTTGAGCTACAACAATTTGTGGAGGGGGCGTAGCCTGGGATATTATCCTCCTTAACTCGACAAAATTTCAATCAGCGCCATTTAGTTATCTCAATCTACCATTGCCATAGTAATCCGTCCAATTAGATGTTTTGTATCGAGAACTTTGAAGTACTCTAATTACAACTTTGTTACGCTAATGTCTTTCACGGAAATTAATAAAGATATTAATGTATTGAATAAAAACGATGGATGAATAACGTTACGTTAAATTTAAAATGGTATAATATAACATAATAAAGCTCTTTGACGATATTTTTGGAAATTTTGCGATGTATAATCAAGATAAAATTTATGTCTCACTTCTTCTTTCTTTTTAAAGTAGATTAGATTAAATTTATATATGCAATATGTTCAGAAAATTTTCTGTTTAATTTTAATAAATAATTTTACAAATAGATAATTTACAATAAAAATTATTTATAAAATTATTATATTTACTCACGAGACGTACTTATTATTACTTATTTATGAAACGATTATTGTTTCTTTTATTATTCAACACCTATCTTCATTTATTTCTTTAAAATACACCTGTTTAGCAACCTGCACAAGCTAACTTGTACGCGCGTTACGCGAAGACGGATCACCTGCACAGCCATAGCTTCCTTTCCGCCAGTTTAAGTAATTTGTCACATGTATCATACAACTCTCATATCTCACCTGCGCGCTCGGATCCCTGCAATAAGGGAAAGTAGAGTAAAAATTGGAACGAAATAAGTTCGATGGAAAATTTGTTGTCTGTAATACCGAATGGCAAAAAAATATGCTTATTCGATTCACCTGTCGATATCAAAGGTACTGATTATATACCAATGCCAATGAGAAGAGAGATGTGCGCGAAAAATCTCCCATAGATCTCATTGCGTATGAAGAGGACGACGCGTATTCTTCTCCCAAATAGTTTCGCATCGGTCCTCAATATTCCGTTTACCGAGTGCAGGCATTCATACAGTATATATGCAGCAGTGGCCTCTCGAACGAGAGACGTAAATCGGTGCTCCGTCGTACACAGGGCACGTATATACGTAACGCATCACGACGAAACAGGTGGGGCACCTGCGCCAGACTGTGCAACCTGCGCGCAGGAGCGAAACCGAATTCGCGCTCTTGGAGCGCGTCTTGGAGAACGCGCGTCCAGGCGAAAAAGAGAGAAAGATCGACGAAGAGCAAGAAGCAGGTGTATTCCACGATGTAGCCTGCGCTGTGTATGCTAATTGGGCCAGAGTTAACGCTCGGGATGCCCAGGACGGGATTTAACGAGCCTCCGAACAGGAAGCCCCTTTTACCGCCTCCTCCCCCGCCTTCTTGGTCTCTCTCTCTCTCTCTCTCTCTCTCTCTCTCTCTCTCTCTCTCTCTCTCTCTCTCTCTCTAGAGAGAGATCTCCTTGATTTTGTTCCTTCTTTTTCTCATTGCCCGCTGCCTTCCTCTTTCTTTTTCTCTAACTTAATCTCTTCGTATCCTTCTTCTTCTTTCAGTCGTCGATACTACCGCTGATGCGACCACGCGGCTTCCTACCAGGCTTGCGAGAGATGCACCAAGATTCGTTAAGGCGGAATTACGCGCTCGTGGCCCGCCGCGCCGCGGACGGGAATACGAAATTAGGTGCGCTGTTCCTCGGAGCAACGCGACTCCAGCGGAGCGAGCATAACGAGGGTACAAAATGCGAGAGAGGAGTCGGCGAATGTGACTCCGTCGTGTACGATAGGACCAAACAAATTGGCATAAATTCCCGCGTAGGTGTGCGTGTGGCTCACATCGAAAGATAAATTAAAAAACTAACGAATTTTTTGCAGGTTGCAGTATAATCACAAGTCATTTTTATTTATTTTTTATTTTTTTGCATTAGAATAATGTAATGTGATGCAATAAAGTTTCGAACAAATTTTTAATTGAGGATGTTTTCCTAAATCTCTAGATTGGGTGTCATCATTCTTCACTAGTTTAGCATTTTGCTATTGAAATAACCCGGAGAAAAATATGTATGGCGAAGCCCACACGAATTATACAATAATAAATGTGTTTCAGAACCAGTTCTATATTATTCACCTTGTTACTAACTACGTCGGTTATCATAGTATTTAATTACATACCTTACAGTCCAAACATTAATGGTAATCGGCGAATAATGACAGCAGTTATTTTTATTGCCACGCGATATGGTTCGTCGGCAGCGGCTAAATCTTTTTTTTTTTTATTTTTTATCCTCTCTTCGCAACGCAATCTGCTCGTCGACTGTGCTAACATCAAATTAGTATTCCCACACGGACGAGTGCACATTCTGGTGGTCTGATTAAACTTGCTTTAGCGCGGCAATTAACGCCGTCACCGACCGGTCACTCTTCCGAGACGCGCGTTTCGACGTCGTGTGCGATAAGATCTCGAAAGTTTTATGGACATTCGTGTGCAATTATGCTGCGCGTACAGCGTCATTACGGCAAGGTCCTCGAGTCTCCAGCTGTCATCGAAGACTGTGCATGCTGATGTCACCTACCAGACGATTACAATGCGTACGTCAAGCAAACAAGTCGGGGTCCCTCTTCGCTTTACGCGCGCTTTTCGCTCTCAGCGGGTACCGTGGGATCGGCGGGAACGCTTCGAAAATTTGCTATTAGACAAGGAATCATAATATTTCACGCGATGTTAAGACTCAGCATTCTTACTCGAATAGGAACTTGTTAAGGGACGAACTGCAGAGTTGGGAAGTCACAAAGACGTGAGAACCGACATGGAGAACCGCTGGCATTAAAATTTATTGAAAATTTGCCTTATTTAATATCACGAATATTTTGCAAATTTAATATTGTACAAGGAATCACAATATTTTACACAAAAAGTCATAAAATTGATCTTTAAGCAAGAATAAGAGAGATGGTGAGACATCAGTCAATCTGCAGAAATGAAAGCGCAGGTTCCACGAAAGAACCACTGGAGCTGAGGAGGTAGAAGTTCGCCGAAAATTCCTCAGAAGTTCCGTAAACTTCGTACCTGCGCGATACACAATCTGGACACGTACAGGTGAACGTACGTGAGCCTCCATGAGATCTGGCGTCGGCATCGGGCTACCGTCGATCGTACAAATGACCTTATACGGCGTTCTGATGCACCTTCCGGCCGTGCAAAATCACCGGATAAGAATCTGCCGATCCGTTTCGATCTGGAGCTCCGATCGGCGGGGCGCATCGACCTGATCTTATCTCGCCCTCGCCGCCTCTCACGTTCGTAAAAATCCCAAAGCGTAGAAACGAGAAAGAAAGAAAGAAAAAGGGAAAGAGAGAAGCGACGTTCGTTCGATGCCCCCTCTTGAAAACGACGAGGAAAAGGAAGGGGGAGAAAGTGTGTGGGCGTTGTTTTACACTGGCTATTAATTAGCGGTTAATTATCGGCCCGCTGCTTGGCGACTGTCAATAACCCTTTCCGAGACTGGTGCTGGTTGATATGACGCGCGATTCTCGCTATCGCGAAAATACAATACTTGATAGCGTTTCTCAATTGTCGCACGGAAAAGAAGCTTTTGCTGAAGCATCTAAAAATTTAGCTAAATATAAATCTGAAAATAATTTTTGTTAAGTCATCCAAATAATTATATAGAACGCTCAAATTGGTTGCTAGAAAACGTCAAAGTTTTTTGCAGCATTGTTCATCATCCTTGAAATTCTTACGTAATTATTTTATCCGACAAATTTTTGTTCAGATCTGAATCTAGCTAAATTTTTAGATACTTTACAAAATGATTTTTTTCGTGCGCGTAAAATATTCCTCAGAAACTCATTGCGCGTTTCAAAACTGCTCGTTGAAATCAAGAATAAATTATTTCAGTAAGTATAATTTATGTGAATCTGTATAGAGTTGAGCAATCTGTATAAAGTAGAGCAGATAAGATGTAAAGTTTTATAAGACGCAGACTGTTTTGCGTCTTAATTAAAACAAACTTAATTGCAGCATTACTCATGTTTGAGTTTCCTGCAGATTTATTTTGATCCAACAAATTAATTTTTAGATCTGTATCTAAATTGTTATACATTTCAATTCTATCATTCTTTCCGTGCAGTGTTTTCTCGCAGATGGAAGGTGCAAGTGTCACTGTACTCGCAATATCGCTCATCGAAAGGAGAGCGTATGGCTTTCCGTACGTCAACGGTTAATTCATTCTCGCAATCGTTCTTTTGTATGTTTAATTCAAACTTCTCGTTATCTGATTTAGTGTACAATTAATCGCAGTTTAAAGAAAGTTACAATCATACCGTTATCCGCATTGCCGCAACATCCACGTGAACGCAGTCGCTACCAGTTGTGATCGTTGCCGACTTCCATTATTGCGCATTGTGCCGTAATTTGCGACATAACGAATGCGAACCGGAGCACGTTTTTCCGCTGAATTTCGAACACTAAATCGAGGACCACAATACACCGCTTACATCGTGCCCGCGCTTACGCATACAGGTACACACCCGGTGACAATAACTATAAGTCTATTGTTTCGTATGTGGCGTATTTATCGGTCTATTCAACGCAAATATGGCGAGTGCAATCATAAACTGCCGGTCAAGCCGTTTGGATAAAATAGCGCATATAATTCTCACCGTACGTGTATCATAAGGGCGACAAACCAGCTGTATTATTCTACGGTCAATGCACATCGCATTTCCTAATTAATATTTTACTACTTTGCGTGCACTTTTTCCATCATAAATCAAGCAAAGAATTTTACGTGTACAGATATTGTTACGCTAAATGGCGAAATGGAAAAAACTTAAGGCTACATAAAAGGAATAGTATTTATATGCTAATAAATTCTACGTTAAACGCAAGTGTCGCAATGTTATCGTTAACCACGTCGTTATAAAGCGGGTCACGTTGATCTTGATCGTGAAATAAAACAGGAATTAATAAATCAGAACAACCGACTGTGGAGTTCATCGTCTGGCGTATGTTCTTCGTCGGAGAGAGAGAAAGAGGAAGAAAAAAAACAAAAATACGAGCTTCTTGGAATTCCGCTCGGCGTTTCAGCGTGCGCCACCGAGCGACAACTCTCGATTTCGTGCGTTGGAAACCCAAACACCGGTGTGGTCCAGCCTGCTCCGACATTTGTTTCTCGGCTGAGCAAGCACGTTAAAACTTTATCGATGAGAGTTATGGTAGATTAAAATGTGAAAAAGATGCGTTTTTGTAACGAACTGATTACCTATTATTCGAGACTTGAAGCTTTACCTTTAAACTGCGAGCGCATGACACAGTGATCCGTATATCAGTACAGTAGAGCTCTGTTTATCCGAACACATCGAACAAGACACTTCCGATAACTAAATGATTTGGATAATGGAGGTTCCAATTCTTCCTTCTACCAATATTTATTCGTTTCGATAATAGAAGACTTTTTTCAAATGTCTATGAAAATGACGGACAATTTGTACATATCTCATCTAAATTTCACTTACAAAATTTTATAAATCTACTATTAAATCCTATTTATTTATGTAATTAAAAATATAAATTTAATATTAAATTAAATTAACTGTAATTGATTATACTCTATTATTCTACATTTTTATTTGAATTCTGTCGATTAAAAAACTGGAGCCGAATACGATCAGTGGATAATAAAAACTCAGCTATATGAGGATTTGAAACTAAGCATAAACCTGTTAAACCGTATAATACGTACGTTTCCACTATGTAAATTAACTTTAATCTCGATTCAACTTACTCTTCAGCTTTTTCTACAGTTCTAAAAATTAGAAAAAGATGAAGAGGAAGTTGAATCGAGATTAAAGTTAATCTACATTGATGCAAACGGGCATAAATGGAGTATAGATAAACGGAGTTCTACTGTAAGTATTAACGGTCAGATGAGCTGCGGCGAAAGGGTTTAAACGGCGAACACTCACGCCGTAAGAATTTCAATCGAAAGCGGCATTCGAAATAGCTCGCCGGAATTGGTGCATCGTAATATTTTTTCGTTCGACAAAAGGAAATATACCGGCGGTATGTAAAACGGTTTCGCTGAGACGATTCGTTCCTCTTCGAGTGTGGGGAGGAGCTAATAACATTGTGAGGACAACAACAGTGGCCAGGTATACATATACAGAGTGTTAGTGAGGTCAGAGAGTCTGACGCGGTCTTTAACGCCGCGGCCGAGCACTAACATCGCTACCACATTGCGTGGTCTCTCTTTTGCGAGGTGGTCCACTGTTGTTTGACGTATCGCCGCGTAAAAACAGCGTGAAGTTAAAGAACCGTCCGGGCCGGGCAGTAACTTTCGTTCGTTCGCCTCTAAAAGTCAAGTGCCCCTTGGAAGCGAGACGTGCCTCAGGAAGGCTGAGATTCGAGGGATGTGGCGAACATGAGCGTTTGCTGTGGCGATCCGTTTGTAAGTGAAATTCATAAGATTGGTTGTTTTTAGAAAACTTCAAGTAAGTATATATTACGCTATATTTTTCCAGATTTTTGCTAAAGAGTTTTTAGGAGCACTTAGAAATTTTCAAATAAAAGATTGGGCATTTAGACAACTTCTGATTGATCCGTCATATTTTTCAGGACTTTCTTAAGATGGAATGAAATAGGTGCATAAGAGAAAATGAGATTCGTGAATACCTCATTCTATCTTAAGCAGATCCTGAAAAATTTGACGAACACCAAACGATGTCCAATCTTTTATTCGAAAATTTCTGCGGCGGTGATATTTCGCTCTGCAGAGTATATATAATAAACGGCGTTTAAGGCCATGGCTCATACAAAAACGTAAGACGTAAGCGAATCGGCCAATCACAGTAGAGAAAGTAAGATTATTATCTTAAGTTCTCTATTATGATCGGCCAATTCGTTTACTAACGTTTTTCTGTGTCTCTGACTTTATGATGTACTTACAGTATGTGAGTATCCAAACCGAATGCAACCGTGAAGTATAATGAGCTATTATCCGTGAAAGTACACGCCTATCAGGAAATAACTGAGAGCGAATAAACTCTTAGTTGAGGATCTCTATGTGGTCTACATTTCTAGCAGCAAAAGATCAAGCGAGAACTGACACCTTTCATAATAATGTCAGAAAACGATGTTGAAAGTGTCACTTACATAGATGTCTTAAGAGACAAGTGCTTTGTTGCTAATTACGAAATTTATTACGATTTAATTTTATTTTAATATCGCATTTATTGCACAAAAAAATGTCATATATTTTGTTTAAGCTACGATATGTTATACTTAATTGAGTTAAAAGTTAATACAGGCTAAAAGAAGAGGGTGATTTTTACGCCATCGTAAATTGATTATAATTAAACGTTGTGGCGCTTTTTAATATTGTAGTTGCGAGCGCAAGAACACCTTGACGATCTCGCGGCCGAATTTTCGAGAGAAAGGTAATGCCTGAGGGACCTTAAGAGAGGATTCGACTCGCTGAGATCGCGTTTTTAACGGTTCAGTTTCTTTTAATTGTTTTTACACGATTGCCGGCGACGGTGGACGACGGCTGCGACCGCAGAGATCGGTAACACGAGAGTTTCTCGCGAAGACGCTAATATCCACTCTGCTCGTAAACATCATAAACACGAAATCGGACACCGAGAGCGTCCAATTCCATGTTCCGGCACGCCCCGCGAGGTCTCCAGGAAGCTGGACGATGCATCGGACGACCGTCGTTCAGAGATTTCCAAGATTGGCGTAATTGGACGTTTTATTTTTTCACTGCTATCTTGCTGCATTGCATTCGGCGTTTATGAATAAATATATTTTGCTGTAACGCGCGATGCGATTTGAAATGCATGTCACTCTCGTCGTACAATGTATTGTATACATCTGAAAAATTGTGATCGCCATAACTTGTAGTGGTTATTTATTAATCCGCTTGCATTTTTCTTTTGTTCATCAGCTCGTATTTTTTTGACAATATTCTATACGACGATGTAACTTACTATCGCCATAAGGAAGTCGAGGAATAGCCATAAGACGATCTGGAATAATGATCACGAGTGGGGAACGCTGCGGGGCTGTTTATTTCAATCAGGCAACCACAAATCTGCAGGGAGCCGACTACCGTCACGGTTCTTTCCTCGCAATGTTCGGAGGGAAGGCTCTTGATGACGGGCTACGCAGCCACCCCGACTTGGTCCTTTTCTGCCAGTTACATGTTGTGTCCTCGTGAATTCAAAAATATATTACATTGTAAAATCGGCGGATGTGCGAACCGCTGTCCGGCTTAGGATTACGACCCATTGCGAGAAAACTGAAACAATATCAACTGCTTCGAGATAAAATTCGATAGAAATTTATAAATACGTTCGATCGTGCGTTGTCATCAAATTATTTATGTCATGTCATTGATATATATAATAAATAATTTATACCTTTATAAATAAGATTTACTCAGTAAAATAAAATTATTTTATTTTTATTTTTTCGAATGAAAAATAAGATTTTGTAACTTAAAATTATTTGTGAAACAAATTTATCATAAACAATTTTTTAGATAATTGAAGATAATTGAAGAAAATGTCTGGATCCACTGGACTTGCGAATATTAAGATTAAATCCATACTTTTAAAAACTTTTAGGCTCGTTATCACGAAAGATGATTACCTAAAGATTAAAGATTACCAATAGATTCATCACTTAAATTTATTCATTAATTTCTCGATAATCTTTAATCTTTAAGTAACCATATATTGTGAGAACGGACCTTAGTGAATTTCACTCTGAAGAGAAAGACGGACCTTAGAGAATTTCACTCTCATTCTTAAAGATTAAAAATTGCGTCACTGTTTTTCAAGACTTCAATTTTCACTTTTTAGAATGAGGGTCCACTTTAAAGAATTTAGATTTAGAGAGTAGATTGCCCGATCTTTATTTCGTGTCGTGTCGAGATGTCGCGAAACGAACCGAGGAAGACAGCGAAAGAAGAAGAGATACTCTTGGCCGATTCAGATCGCTTGGTCCACCGTTAATTATTCCACGGCCGATCTTGGTGACGATTTTTCTTCCCCATCGACCGAGAGTCTCCAGTTTGTCGAACGATTGAGAGGTTATCGGAATCACTTAACAACTAGCTCACGACTTGGCACCTTTGCATCGTCTCGCCTTGCTTTATCTCGCGCTGCTCTTTCTTTATCCCGCGATAATTGCTCTTTTCTGAATTGCGCCGGTTATCAGCACGTACGATCGCCGAGTCGTTAACGTTAGCCGTCACAAGGTGTGTGGCATTCGTTCGTCGCATTGTATTGTCGCTAGAATACATTCACCGATAGATAACTTAATCACAGATTCGTCCGATAGTAGATACTCGAGTAGTATCCTTCCTGTCGAAAAAAGTTCGCTACGGTGATTTTACATTTTAAGTAAAAAAAAAAAACTTATATAATACTTGCGTAACATGAAAAAATCAGAGTGAAAATAGAGTACATCTTCCTGTGTTACATAGAGATATGAGTAAGTACACCTTGCGTTGCATACATCTTTCTCTCAGCCCGTGTGGTAACGGAGTGCTTGGTAACACATCACGATATATCACAATTATCGTACTATTATTATTTATACAGTGATCTATGAGCATAGATCCTCCCAGCACAAAGCGAGCGATCTGAGCTTCGCCTAGATGGAAAAGGCGGGAGACCGAGAAGCCGCCGATACACACGTGCTGGTACTTTCTGATACGAGCGATACCGTGAGCCGGGTTGCTTCTAATGGACTCTGAGATGAATGATCGAAGGAGAAAGAGCGGGCGAGAGAGGAACGGGAAGGTGGTAACGTGCCACAGAAAAATACAGGTAGCTGCAGCTGCGAAAACGGCAATCGCCACCCACTTCGTACACGCAGGCGTTCAACTAGGTTTTATTGTTATTCTCTAATTGCTGTGTGCGCACATTAATGAATGAACGTATCAATGAACGGATCGATGAACGCTTCCTGAAAGAAAATGTATTTTATGATACTCGGGGGATCAAAACTATTTTTTTCTGAATACAGATTTTAATAAAATAATACATCATATAAAAAATAATATATTTATAGGATTATAATTTATTATTTACTTGCGTTTATATAAAACATCTATGTCATTTCTATATTTTGGTATCCATTTTCGTATCTTCCTCCACAATGTAAATTTCCGCAATCGCTCTTGTCTCGCATTAACGCTCGGTGATAAATCTTCCGGACGCGCATTTTTCAACGTTATCACTCTTCGTCTTTTTGGGAAAAAAAGAATTTAGAGATGCATGCGCATACGCAGTGTCACTCTTTAAGATTCGGCGTATCAACTCGCGCGGGCTCCGTAAATTTCGCGAAACGTGCACGTGTCGCAATTCCAGATTAGCCACGATGCGGAACAACACGCACTACGCGGGTACTTGATAATGTCTCTGATAGCTGCGCGAAACAAGATTTGTTTATGTAGATCTTTTTTTTATATGTATAAACAACTTTAACAATAATTATATCTACTCTACACGGTAAGCGGCGAAATTAAAAAATGCTTAATATACATACAGTAACACCAGTAGATACACACGAAAACAACAATTTTGCTGAAGTATCTAAAAATTTAGCTACATTACAGATCTGAAAATAATTTGGTTGAACTATCAAACTAATTATATAAGACGCTCAGGTTGATTGCTAGAATGTCAAAATTTCTTGCAACATTGCTCATTATACTTGAGATAGTTATATTATTATTTTGATGGTCGAACAAATAATTATTTTCATATGAAAAGAACGATTTTGCTGAAATATCTAAAAATTTAACTATAAGATGTAGATCTGAAATCATAATGAGCAATGCTGCAAAAGATTTTGACATTCTAGCAACCAAGTGATCTTTTGAGTGATTTTTTTATGCAGATTTTTAATATTTCGTCATTGTTAATAATTGCTTCAAAATTATTTTTAACTTAAAAGTTAAAAATTTGTAGTTTAATAAGAAATATCGATTTTCCGGAAGATGAGCTTATTTGTGATGATTCAGAGTTCTCGTCTCGTCGAAAAACTCGGTTCTGTTCCAAGGAATCGCTGCCTACATGGGGATCCAAGTAGCGACGAAGACACATTAGCGGGTCGTAGGAGGGAAACGTGAATAATAATATATAATCGCCGTTAGTCCTAAGCCTTTTGGAAAGCAAATGCAGATGTGTAGGGCGATAGCGAACAATGGCGGTCGCCGCGATGTCTAAAACAAGAAATCTAACCTGCGCGCTGCGCATATTCGAGTTTTGGAAAGCGGATACGCCGATCCGGTGGACAATAAGAGACAATGCACTCGCGTGCACGCGCGTATGCACGCAAAAATGATTCCACCTACGAGATGATCGCCCACGCGACTCGCGCGCGAGATTTTTGTGGAGAAGAGCGAGAACCGAGTGGGGATCGGCATGAATAAGCAGTTTATGTAAAATATTCCTCCCGCGTTCATAATCTGATTGACGGAGCAATTGAGTTGCATGATATTAAAATTTCTTACAGGAAAGCATAGAAATAAAGGATAATTAATGTCAATAATGTACTAATAAGTTTTCTCGCGATTCAAGTCAAGTAAAATTATAAAGATAGTTAATAATTACATTTATAATTTATTATTCATACAAGATAATTCTAAAAATTTGAATTACGAAATTGCGGAGTTCCATTTCGACGTGATAATAAATTGTTTTAGCGGCGCCGTTCATCAAGGAGTAAGTTACCTCTCTGGGTATATCAATTTCTCAGTTTGGAATTTCGCGGCGCGATCAAGCAGCGGGTTCCAGCAAGGAAGTTCGGCTGTCAGCGCCTGCAGCCTTGAGAAAAAAAGAGGAAAAAAATGAAGAAGTCGCCAAAAGGAGAGATAAAAGGCGTTTACGCGCGGATTCTCCACGCCATAAAGAATCACCCGCGGCTCATAAAGTAACGCTAGATTTTATCTCGCAGATGCCGAACGACGTGCATCCTTCGAGCATATTTTTTAGAAGCGTGAACGGGCCCGCTTGGTATTTCATTTTTATCCTCGGCCAATCCTCTCCATAAACATAAAGGACCACATCCGTCTCTTTCATGTTTAATAAACCGTTTTTAACAAAACAATTTATTTAAAAAAAATTACAAAATGAATAAAGAAAAAGGTAAAAGACGTAAAACGTTGCAGTTGTGATTAAGTAATTTAAGAAATAAATTTATTAACGAAACTTTGTGTCGTGTCATATTTCTCTCTCAACTTTCACGGGCGAAGAAGGTGATATATAATCTCAATAAAATCTAAAAAATTTTGCATACCTTCCACGGACTCGCTTCTTCGTTTAAAACATTGCGTTCTCCTGCCATGAGTACAGGTGCGGTCTTAAACCAATAAACAGCGACGGGTACACGTTCGCGTATACGCTGGGCATCGTAATAAAGCGCGTAAACTTGGCGCTAAAAAAGTCAACAAGGTGCGAACGCCGGGAAGCGATGTTCAGCGGGGAGGCTCGTAGCATGGACCACGTAATGAATTTCGGAATGAAATTTCCGTGACGCTCTCGGCCAGAGACTCGAGTTTTAATGCGGGAATAAAGTAGCGTCCGGGTCGACAGGGTCGCGCTGCGAGTACGCTCATCGAAGACAATGGGTCTGAATACGGCCCATATCGGAGGACTCCCGCGAGCAGAAACGGCATGCAAGAACATTGTCTCGAAAAACCATAAAATAAAGCATCTGGTCAGTTTCGGCTGTTTCAGTCGCGACCCCTGAAGAGAGAAGCCGCGCTCTCGATGTCCCGGAGATACAAGCTTGGACTTGTGGGCGAGCTTGTGAACGATTCGATATTCGAGTTGTCTTTTTTTTTTGTGTGAATTAGATTATTACATGGAAAAAACGATTTTATTACAAAATTTAAGTAGATACAGATCTGAAACTAATTTTGTTGGATCATTAAAATAATTATGTAGGAAACTTAAATACAATGAGCAATGTTATAAAAAATTTTGACATTTGATCTACTAACTCGTTTGAATCATTATTTTGATAATCCAATTATTTTTAGTCTGTATTTAACTAAAATTTTGAATATTTTAATAAAACCATTATATCGCAAATGATGTATATCATAATATTGAAGATTTTTTAATGTGTATCATATAGCGAAGATTTTTTAATAAACTAGTGATAAAATACCCTCATCAAATAGACAATTTTCTCCTGGGAAAGGATATGAGGTTAAATCTTTCAAGATTCTTCGCTTTATATAGTATACATAGAAGGATGAGTAGCAGGTGAAACTCGAGAAGAATCCTTCAGTAGGTAGGTTCACTTGTTCCGGTGGGAAAAAATCGCCGGTCAATGGAACTTTTGCATATATTAATCTATTTTTCATCCGTTCCTTCCGAGAGGAGGTCCTTTCACAAATCTTTCAGACAGGTATTGATGGCCAAAGGTGAAAAACTCTACCTGTCTCTCAATGGAAACAGGATACCTACCTGTTACCTTTTGTGGGAAAATTTTCTCGGTTGTTGCTCTTTCAAATTCGTGAGAGAGTAAGAAGGATTCCCTCACGAAGTTCCGGCGTAAGACCCATGGGTGTCTGTTCCTTTTGGATCAAATTTCGTGAAGCATCGCGGTCTATCATAGATAGCCGCTTACAGCCTAATGATGCTCCAAACTTGGCCACGAATTTTCCGACTAAAAGTTGCCAATTTATAATGTTTTTAAATACTATATTTTATATTATTTCTTAATAAATAACGTGCTATGTGACGACATTTTTTATGAAAAATTCGTGGAATAATGAAAATGGAATCGCTAAGCTAGACTTATTTGATACAGATTGTTCATATATTATACAATAGGAAGGTTTGGTCTTAAGTAAAGGGCTTAAATATGGACGCGCACGTTTTCGTGTTGAAACACGAAGGAGGTGCTCGCCGAGCATCCGATATCCATCTCGTATTCGCTCGCGTGAACTTGATTTATCGGGCTCCCGCGATAATCCAACGGCCGGTGCGCGAAAAAAAACGGGGGTGGTGAGAATGGCGAGGAGGCGAAAGAAGAACATTGTGGTGTCTCGCCCTTTCTTTCTGGGCTCGATTCCAGGAATCGACATAAATCTCAACGGTTTATAATCTGCGTTGGAAGGCATACCGAAGATACGATCGGGTGGAGAACTCGCGAGCGAGGAGATTACGAGAAGAAGAAGAAGGAAACGAAGAAGGAAGGAAAGGAGGAGAAGTATGGATGAAACGTGCGGCAGGTGTTAGCAGTGGCGGATTTATACGGTGATAGTAGCCGAATGATTAGATTCACCAATTTTTTTTATTTGCTTTATCGACGAGATCTAATCAACAGTGTAAAATGAGAATTTGCGGTTGCAAAATCAATCAAATTCTCTTCTTTAAGAATATTGTGTTGCATAGTAAAAATATGAAAATAAATGCAAATTTTGTTTTGTATGTACTTGAAACATACATTTCCATGTTTCGATTCGTAATGGATTCTCTATTATGTTTTTATTTGTATTGCCATTTTACGTTATTGCATGTTCACTTACAATTAGTTAGCATATACCTTTTTTGGCCGTTTGCGTTATCGTAACTGTTCTTGCGGAGTCGGGCCACGTATCCTAGGGCGTGCGACTTGAACGGTGCGGTGTAATATTTATAGTCGTTGCATTGAATGGATGAGGAGCGATGCGGGATTGTGGAAGGAGCATGGAGAAAGATGGATCGGGTGAAAGAAGAAAAGGGAGCAGAGAGAAAGAGAAAGAGAGAGGGAATCGCTTTCTCGTAACCTCGTGAGAACTAGAGACAGCGACGGTGGCGGCAGAGCAATCTCTCATTGCTATTGCTGCTGGTATTCTATCGAATTGTCAATGGCAGGCGCTGCAAATTTTGCACATTACGATCTCATGATAACATCAAGAACAACAATTAATTTAGCATACAATGAAAAAAAGATTCGTTGAAACGAGTAAAAGATTCACTGATTCAGCAAATCTGTAGCCGTAATATAAAGACAGCCAATTTTCTTTTCTATGTTAAACTAGGAAAGTTGTACAGCTGAATAAAATTAGTGATTATAGGTAATCATATTTGTTATAATAGCGCAGAAAATTTGTTAATACAGCAAAGATAATTTTCTATGACAATCAATCCAATAGATACATCAGAATTTTTAATGAAACATGTTAGCTAAGATGGTATTTTTGCTCCTGTAAAGAAAACTTATTACATTAAATTTTCATTGTAACAAAGAAATAGCTGAGTAGCAGACTGATAATTGTTTACAAACATGATTTCTTTGTTGAACTATCAAATTTTCTTAGTTAGCATTTATAACCCTTAAAAAATAACTGATTAGTGTTCCAATAAACTGATTAGCTCTATCAATAATTTATAATATCAGAAATTGATGAAATATCATCAGTTACTATATAATTAAATAATTTATTGGGACACTAATCAGTTCTTTTTCTTAAAATAAATGTTGAACTCAGAAAGCTTTGCTGAACCACCTAATCTATTTTTTTTCTGTGTAGCTATGATCCGTTTGAAAAGAAATTATTTTTTTTTTTAGAAATTACAATTATAGAGCAAATATAATTACAAAATAATTATCATTTTTTAAATTAAAATAATATTAATCTATTACATGAAAGAAACGAGAAACGAGGTTAATATTACAACGTTTCAAGCAAATTAGTTACACGTCAAACGTACGGAAGAACATTTATGGATCGCGCGAGGGAAATCTTGGTAGAATCCAACATAGCACTTTACTGGAGATACATACATGACAATGATTGTCGACGTAGGTGGGCCCGAAAGTGGGGCGTGGATCGGCCGCTATCACCGCGTATGTCTTCGGTCGGTTCGCGCACGCAGATCGTGATCCATGTGGAATACATAGCCGGGTATACTTAGCGACGGATGCGGCGCGAATGCAAGGAGCGATGCACCCACGGCGGTAATCGCAGAGTTTCACATGAGATGAACGCGAGCGGGCGCACGAGGAATGAAATTTACTGCGTCGGTGACACGTGAGAAAGGATCGAGCACAGCGCGGCGCACTATGCCGCTCGCGAGACCATAGATGGGACATTCAACGGCGTCCGGGATACACCGAGAGTACCATCGTAAGCGCAACATGTGATGGTGATGGTGGCACGATGCATTACGTGGGAAAGTGGAAAAGGATCCGATCGATGGATAGGTACTCCAATTATCGTGCAAGGAACACGAAATTAATTAGCGACCGTTATCGATCTCTCGATCTCGCGGGTCAAACTACCTCGCTTTTTCCCTCCACCGTGATTTTTTTCGTTTGATGGATTCAGATTAACTGCAGGCAAGGATTGCTACGCGGATGCTGGAGGGAAGCAAAGAGAACGCGAGGGAGCAAGCGAGAAGAAAAGAGAGGAAGGAGAGAGAGAGAAGGAGAAAGTTTCCAGCGGGGCGGTGATCGCGCGGGCAGGTGTACGGGTCTATGGGACTCCATGGGAGCCTAGTGTCGATGGAGATCCCGGCGCAGAGAGCTGAGAAACCCGATGGACCACCTTGCGGTCATTCCATGGGAAATGCATCCCCATGGATCCATTATAAGGATCACGCTGCTTCGAATTCTCGGATGCATTTCCTATGACCTCTTTATACATATTCTTCTACGCTAAGATTTTCCAAAGAGAAGCGAGTAGAGCAGAGAAAGTATCAAACTCCTCATCCGCATCGCGAAGATTTTCCCATCTCTTTCAATCGGGTTTACAATTATATTGCTCTCACTGAGAAATGAATTGTGTTAATGCAAATAATTTATATAACTAATTTATTTAATATTTCGTTATAAAAATTAGAATTTTGTATTACCTATAAATCATATGTGAGAATCGGTGATATTATCATGTCATATGAAAGCAATCCACTGATTTCCACGCCAATGTTGGTAGTCGTATTACCTTGTTACGTTTTTGCGCGGCATATAATCACGTCCTGCCATAATATGCAGCGTGTATATTGTTATACTTAAGACTCTGTAGGGCTTCTAAGAGGAGAAACTGTACTGTATTCAGCTCTGGACAGGTAATGCCCTCTTTAGCTGACTGATTACGAGTGTTATTAACCCTTTACGTAATGCTGGCTACCCTCATTTCCTCAAGGCTGTTCATTCCGTTTGAAAAATAGACTGCGAAATAATCTCATTATCGCGTACACGACTGCTTCTGATAGTTCATCTACTGTGTAATATGTAGGTACTTGCAATATAAACTCATTATAATAATTAAATAAATATATATTATTAAGGAATTTTTTTTCTCTATACAGGACTATATAAATATAAAAATGATAAAAGTTAAAATATTAAAATAAATTAATCTAAACTTCTCGGATATGGTTTTTGCTATATTTTTTCATTGTTATCTTTATCAGATACAAGTTGCCCCATATAAAAATCTTATAAAAATCTAGTAATTTGCTTACATAATATTCAAGGAGGATATTAAGTTTCACCTATCCCAGTCAAATTCCAACAATCAAGTCTCAGACGTGAATTATTATTCACGTTACAACAAAAATCTTCAAAACAAGCTTCCTCATATCGGAGGTCGAGTATACATTACGTCTCCACTGTCGGACAACAGAGAAGTTCGTTGTATCACAAACATTTTTTTCCGAGACAAGCGTATATAATTTTACGAAACGTGGCGCAACTCATCGATTTATCCCGAGCGTTACGTACAATAATGGTAACGAATAAGAAGCAACTTATGACTGTCGAGTACCGTAATTAGAAATTTCGCGGAGCATAACGATCTATTCTACTCGAGAAGGAACTGCGCGCTGCCTGTTCGATGTTACGACAACAACAACGAAATCGCTTTCGCACGACCCAGAGGAATAATCGGCGCTCACCTGTACGCGGGAAAGACCGCGGTACTCGAAGCATATGTACGAGTATAGGTACACGAAAGGTGAAATCCCGCGCGGGGAGGCTTGGCCCAGGTCGTGCGAGACCTGTTGCCAGGCCCAAGCTGCATCCATCGGGCCTCACAAGCCCTTTCATCCCCCTCCGAAGGTTGCAACCTGCACTTCCCACGGACGTCCGGTTCAAGGAATAAAAACGGGCTGTAAGCGACATGTGCGACGTTCGCAATCGAGCGTGCAACGTCGCATGGCACATTTCGAGAATCTCTTATATACCTAGTATACTTGTGTCCCCGCTGAGCAGAATCGATCTTTACCTGAAAAGACGCTCGCGCTCGCTCGCGCGCAGATGTTCTCGAGAAATCCCTGTAGATTTTTCCCCACGAATTGCTTTAGAATCGCTGAGTTAATATTGAATTATCTCCTTGTTGATAGATTGTTTCACTTTACTACCCGCTTAATTTATTTTCCTCCGTAAAAGATTAGGAACGTGACTCGAAAGTGTGCTAATAAGAAATTATATCGTGTTCAAGGATAGCGATATTCGAGATAGTCCCGGGTTTTCCATCCCCGTTACTATTTCTTAAGCTATTTACAAATAAATCGCATTTAATCTTTCAACTTGGAATTATTTCACAGACATTACTAATCTTATTAATTTTAAATTCGCGTGTTTATATATATGTGCGATTGAGAAATTTGATTTGGGTCGCCTCAGGCTGACCGATTTCCCGCTGTTTACACCACCATCGCGCTGCTTACTTTCTTCGGAAGATGAACGAGGTACGCTCATGACACGATAATGCTATCATTGTGTGGAGGCTCGTTGAGGATGACGCGAGGAGACACGAGAACGCCGCACCGCGTCTTCAGGGTCCGGGCTAGTAAAATCTGAATACGCGGAGGTTGCCTCTCTTGATATGGCTTGACACGAAGACAATTGCCGATGATTGCCGTTAAGAAGTATAATAGGACTGCCTGTGAACCCACCGTTCTCGAGATCTCCATCTCCATCGCAGCCTTCTTGGTGTGACCTCCGCGCGATAGGAACGCGCAATTTCATTCTAATCGATCGTACGCTTATTCACTGCTTCTACGCGCTAGTTACCAATGTTGATTTAACCACTTGCCATGCTGGCGAGAGTGAACGAGTCGTAAAAATAATTTTTCCATTATTCGCATACCGCGAGATTTTTTACGGTTTCCTTTGGCTTGTACGTATTTGACGATTGCGTGATTCATCTAATCTTGGTATCGTCGAATACTTAACCTATGAATTGTTGAATTGTACAACATGACGATAATGGTACAATACAAATTTTCTAATTTCATGATACGTGAATAGCTGACGTTTTAACATTAGAATCGTCGGTGATATCCCGCTATAATTGTTGAAGATGTCAATTTGGTAATTTCCTAATCTCACTTAGTGAAAAACTATCTTGATATTACTTGATATTATTCGTTAGAATTACTTGTATTATATTTACATGTTTTCCATATTTTATATTGAATATTAATAGAAAAAAGGAAGAATTGAAACGATTATCGTCAAAATAGCACCACCGACTCTAATGTTAATTGCATTTAATTATTCGATGCTTACTTAAGAAACAAGTTATCTGATAATATGAAAGACTCTAAGTAATCTGCTGTACCATACAGCATATCGCCGACTAAACACTCCTAGGTTCTGGAGGTCATCGACCTGTATCCCTCGTGCACACGGGGATAATATCCACCATGTCTCTCATTGGGTACTTTTTATCCAGCTTCCGGCTCGAGGTCCCCCGTGTGCACGGCGTCCGGGCACCGGAAGCGTTTAGGCCTCGTCACGCTTGTTTTAATTACGCGGACAGGCCACGGTCGGTCCTCCTTTCTTGTCCGCGCGCACACGCACACGCACACGCACACACACACGCACACGCACACGCACATGCACGCGGCCGTGAGCCGACAGTCGGTTCGACACCTGGCACCCTACAGAAAGGAATTAATTTTTCGGATTAGCTTATCGCGCACGACCTGCTAGCAGACTTCGCGGAGAACGGGGTTAAGACCGGCTGAGCGGCTTTGGGTTAATGAGGTTCTCCGGAAGGTGATGAAGCTACACGCCGCCGTTCCTTCTCCATGCAGTCCGATTATTATTCCACGTAATGCGCGTGTGCTAATTGAAGAACCGCGCCCCAGGGAAGCTACGTGCGCCGATAATATCGTGTGCCGATTGACACGAATCGCGATCGTTGCAGTAGAAAGTAGCGAGTACTCAAGTATGTCGAGAAACACTCGATGAGCAGACGTCGATCTATACATATATTCTTGTAACGTGATCTAAGGATTGAAAAATAGATATTTTCTTCATCGGGAGAGTAGCATAAATATTTCGATATTTTGTAGTAAGAACTTATTTCGTGCGCACTCCTATCTGTTTCATTGGCACGCGAAATTCCATCGCGACTCTTAACAAGCTGTCTGAGTTTGGTAATAGCAGCCGGATGTCTTACATCGCAGCATGCGGCTGGTTACAGTTTACTCTCTTCACGATACGTTTAGAAGTCACGAATCGTTTTGCGTGAACGACCAACGGCCTCCACGGGGTGGCTCGCACGCGGCCTCTTCGTCATCCGGTCACGCGGCCCTTGCGTGCGCATTAGCAGCGTGGACATTACAATTAGCATCTTTTTTTTTCGGCGCCTGTACATCACGTGCTTTATCGGTCGAATAAACAGCCGTAGAATATTGACCACTAAAGTTTCGCTTAATTATTCCCAGAACGAACTCCACCGGGAGCGGAGGGTCGTCATCTGTCAACTGCCGGGGGAAGGAGGAGGAAGAGGAAGATCGGATAGGACAGGAGTGCTACCCGCCGATGGTAGCACGGCGGTAAGAGTAGGGTGGCAAGATTCTCGGGCCAAGACAGTATTTTCGGATTAATCGGTCGTTTATGTGCCGCCGGTACGAAACCGCGACTGCGTATAATCTACCTTACGACGCGCATTACCTGTAAATCTCGCGCTATGGCCGTAAACGGCGATGGCACTTTGATTGCTGGAATCCTGGAGATTAACCTGTTCCGCCAGCGAACGCGCTCCGGCACCAGCCTCTCCACCTGCGCGTCCGATCACGCACTCGTGTATGCGTGTCTGTGCGAGCGTAAAAGCAGCGTGATCGACGATTGCCGCGGGCGAGGATTCACGATCGACGTGAGACTCCTTGGGAGCTTTTGCGGATCTTTCGAGCACGTAAGCATTTAACGTTATCTCTACGATATTAACCGTACAAGGATTTATTAAACATTTGCAAGTTATATTTGTGAATTCCCGAAATCGTGAGAAAGGTCAATTTTTGTAAAATTAGTAGCGATCCTCAATACGCTTTATTGTACTATTAGATAAAATATGTATTTTATAATTCGAATTATTTGCATTTCATTTTTACATTCTGATTAAATCAGCATACAACGGCTTTAATGTGCTCAGTGCACAGTAGTGCATCCAACCGAATTTACTATAATATTTAATATTTTAATCTAAGGCTCCTATTCTGTAACTCTTAACGATAATATAATGATACCGACGAATGTGTCGTTAAGGGTTACAGAATAAGGAAATAGTCGTCGAGATACTAATGTAGATTTCACGGTAATTTACTCGTGCACTATACTTTACATTTAAATCTTACACTGTTTTTCCTCAGAAAGATGCGAAGCGATAGTACTAGAACAACATAAAAAGAATCTCCACGAAATCTACCCGCAAACTGGCTTCGTTGGTTTACCACAAAAGCGAGCGAAAATCGATGAAAGAAACGGCTTGGTCGAGCGAGTGGATTATTTCGAGCGAATCAATCCAAGTATGATTAAGATGGAGGTTCCTTACTTAGGAACGCGCATCTTCCGTCGCTTTTTTTCGTGTTCTAGAACGTTTTAGAACGTCTTGAGCTCTCCCTCGCGGTACTATCCGTTTCAGGTTGCATTGTCTTCACTGGGGCTGCGTTGTCTATTTGCACGCGAGTCCTTTGAGGAAGCCGCTGCCACTTTTTCATAGCTACCGCTGTGTTAAACTAAGCGAGAGAGGCATCCTTACCGCAAGGAGGAAGCTTCTTGGGTTCCCGTGCTCGTGGTACACCAGATACGCCCGGATCCCTGTTTTCAGGTCGGCGTACGGAGGTCAGCGCGCGCTTTGTACCAAGTGTGGGTTAAGTTACTTGAACACCAAACTCCGCGAGTGAGTCTTTTGTACCTTTTCAAGCTAAAAAGTGCACTGTGGTCGCTGCACTCCTCGACTGAGATACCAAGGGGATCGGATGAACCTTTGAGACGTGCAATCATGAGTAGTCGATGCGTTGGAAAGTGTACGGTATGTCTGTAGGAGGAACTTTCACAAGCAAGCCGCGGAATGTTGACATCTTTTGTACATGCCATTTGTGACTGAGAAATCCGATATTATTGGATCTGATGTATATATAGGTCAAATTATACGTCTTAATTTTACGGTACTTTTCGATCTTTGTGTGATGTTACAATCTACACGATACAGAGAAATGCTTAAAAATAACTCTTTCGAATTTTCTTGTCTTCTGCGTCACGCGCGAGAACCGCGACCAGGGGCTAAACACAAAAATGATCCCACGGTCCTTTGAAACGGCAGCATCCTTTATTACGAGACGTTTGATTCAGTATCACGCCTCACTCATACGAATCTCCACAATCCTTTTCACAGGACACAAGACGTTTAACATATGAAAAAGTCTCCCGTAGGATGAATGGCGCTGCGCTGCTTTTGTCGGAATTGCTTCTTCTTCTTTTTCTTCTTCCTCTTCTTCCTTCTCTCCTTCTCGAGCAGACGACAGGTTCGCGCTATCACGTGGGTGAGGTCACGCCTGGATACACGTCGGCATATATGAATGTTTATTACTGTTCTACCTGCGATCTTTCGATGCTGTTTCAAGGCTTCCTTTACATTTCGTTTTAGCGTCAGCAATAATTGTGTCGCTATACATTATTTAGCATAATTAGTAATAAGTATAAGGTATGTAATAGCAAGATATTACTGACTTAAAATTTTATGCAAATGAATTTATACAAAGTCGATGTTTAATTCAATAACTTTTTTATACGAGCCAATATTTCTTAAAATAATTTAAAACATAAGCTATTCGAGTCATACCAATAAAGTTAATAAATCAAATCAAATGTTTCAATTTTTAATGTGATTAAAGTCATACGAACTAAATACAAATTATTGACGGACTATTCAAAGTGAGACAATACATATTACAAATATTTATTTTTTAATGTAATACTTAAAAAATAAATCTTTATCATCTAAATATATGTAATATGTGTGTGTGTGTGTGTGTGTGTGTGTGTGTGCGTGTGTGTGTGTGTGTGTGTGTGTGTGCGTGAAGTAACAAAGAATAAAGAATAAATGATTAATATTTTTATTCGTACAAATGAAAATACTTGTTGACGCTTATTATGCAGAACTCAAAAATGCTATTCAGGTGCAAACATAATTCGGTTGTACGAGCGTGTCTTTGTCCTGCAAGGAGGAGCCCATTATCCACGAACAAAGTTTTGTTCGTTGCTCGTAAATTTGCTTGACGCTGCCGTACCACCGGCGGCGGCTGTAACATGCGAATAAAGTCGTCATCGCGTCTCAACGTCCACTAATCCTTCCCTATTTACTCGGGGGACATCGAGTGTGCAAGGATCGACTCCGACAGGCCGCCGAGACGTTCGTTGCGAAAAAGCTGATGCCGGTTTCTTTTTCGAGACCTCGCCACTTGACTCGCGCACAATGAGCCGACCGTCCCTTCCCCCTCGTTTGTACCTTTTCATCCATGTCGATCCACGAGCTCTGCAACCCCTAATGCGGGTTCATTATTTTCGTGTTCGGAACGTGAGCGCGTAGATCGCGATTAGAGCTCGAGGATTCTGGGGTGGTCGCGCGGAGTGGTATTTTTCTGCACGGCGGATCAAAGGGACAGAAAACGGGAACAAGTGGCTCGCGAGCCCTTCTGCCAAGAAACGGAACGTCAACGGCTATCTAATTGGTACTCTGAGATGCATCTTGATTTTGCTCCGGCGATAATTCAACCATCTGGCAAAATTTGGGAACGAAAGCGCGTGATGAATGATTTTTTTATACATTACATAATAACGATGTATAAATTACATAAAAAATTATTACATCTATTAATAAACGTTATGCTTCTTGCTGAAAAATATAATCATAACTGAAAAAATAATACGATATCGAGGATAAGAATAGTAAAATAAAAAGTCATCTTTCCCAGACATTAAACGTGAAAAAAATGTTATTTTTAGTACCATATTGAATATTTTAACATTAAACAAGAGATAAACAAGATAACTGAACTAAACTGTGTATCTTGAACGTGTATATATTAATTTTAATCGGGTATATTTATGCGGAATAACGACATGAGCGACAAGTCGCGCAACAATACGTAATTCGATAGTCCAGATTAAGCCACAAAGATTTAGAAGCAAAGCGCACAAAGCGACAAATGTGTCATGACAAAAAGTCCGCGCGCCCCTCGGTCGCGAAACGAGGAACTACCCCTGGCGTGCATAATGTTCCAGATCGTACAGAGACACGATAACATCTTAACGGTCGCGAATGTCGATTCCCTTCGTCTCGCTCTTGGTGGCCGGTAGAAAAGAGCGGCGGTAGTAAAAAGCCGCACCAACAATAGTCAAGTGTCGTGATTTGTGCCCGGCTGCGGAGAAGTATATGCCACCATCCAGTCTTAATTAACCCCCGTTCCCACGTGACTTCTTACTCCCGGATCCAGGGGGTTCCTTCGCCGTGTAACGTACTTTTCTACGCTCCGTTACACATTGTCAAAGGGCCCCAATTCCTGTCCCTGGATGAACATAACCGAATCACTTGCCACCCCGTCACCTGCGCTCCAACGTCTTCCAAGGAGATTATTGATTGTCATTCAATTGAAAGCGGTAATGTTCGAAACACACAACGTCGAACGATTCGTTGTACACTGAAAAAAAGACATTTACATTTACATATAACACTTAACATTTGGTTACTATTACTCTTTACCAGATTCTTTTCTCAGCATGTATAACATATGTATATTACATATATATATATGTGTGTGTGTAAAACCAATTTCAAGTAAAAAAAAACATAAATGATGCCTTTCATTCTTTTCCAATTGTTTTCTAACAACTATGTTTTCACGCTATTTCTTCGAGTTTGACGATGGCATGTATATATTAGCGTTCATATAATTCAACTTTTTCGTTTTGCGCATGCAGGTGCCGATTATTAGTAATAATGCCTAGCCTAACGCAATACCCTGAGTGTTGTCTGTTCATTATTCTGACGAGCTATGCTCTCGCGTACACTTTAATGGCTCAATATACCACCGTGCGTGGCCTCGGTCGTACATCACGCTCAACGCCGGGCGCGAAATTATGTTCTCCTCACGTAACGCCGATATTGTTTCCGCGAATGGTGAGAAATGCCCCAATGGCGTTGTAACGCCCCATGGCCCAGGGGGGTTAACTGTCCACTGCATAGGAATAATGGCAACTATTAGGTAAGTACCGCCTCGTGCCAAAGAAACGAGCTCAGCGATGGTTCGGTTTTTTTTAAGCATCTTCTCGATGTGCTTCTTGCATTTATTACTAAATAAAATGATGGAGATATTTATCCATTTATATAACTGATGACGTTCATGCTATTCCATGCGGAAATAATAATAGCAAAGAGTGATCTCAAATTTATTCCATTTTGTAGCCCTCAAATTTCAAATTAAACTACATATACTTACGCCAAACGTTGGCATGGTGGGACATTTAATTTAAAAAAAATTTAAGTTGTGAGCATAGTTTTAGAGATACAGAAAGTTAATAAAATAATCAAATTCCTAATATCTCCAATATTGTTCAAGCATTATAGACACAAAATAAGGTTAATACTTCCTTAATAATATGTGTAATAATTTATTTTATAATTCCGTATCGTATATTGATTTTGACGCTTCGAAGTACTAATTACATTATCGCAGTTTGTAATTGACTCTTACACTTTACTGGTAACAGCCGCATCGGTGTTCACTGATCCATCGCCAATTACGGCGAGCAAATTTTTGCGTAAGCCACCCTTGCTCCGGCGGGCGATGCGCGGTATTCAGTCACGTATTCTCAGGTAGAACCGACGCGCACGTCATGAGGATTAATGACGGCGAAGGAACGGAACAATCAGTCGGCGAACGACTTTTAAAAGTGGCGGCAGCGGCGGGAAGTGTTCCTTCGTGATTCTCGTTAAGTCCTCCCCGTCGCTTAATCCGCGTAACGGTGCGCCGCGCTGGCGAACGTCGTTACGTCAGAGATTTCGTAGATGCCTGGCGCCAGAGTCGTAACTAGCTCGCAAACTAATATCTCGCAATACGGCAGGTAATGCGCGGGCGATATATTTCCTTGAGTACGCGCAAACGCGAGACGAGGGACAGGAGTCCCGGTAGGCGATACGCGGTAGGAAAATGCGTTTCCGGGCAGGTACGGGACTTATGACCCCAGGCAGATGAGGTGCTGTCCCGGCCTGTAATCTCGCCTAACAGAGGCCACCGAGTCGCCGGCAATCCTGACTCGGTTTCGAGCCGAGCTTAGCTAGCAACAGCCCTCTCACCGTTGTAACGTTGCCCCTGCGTGCTCTCTCGCGGAATCGGATAATGGAAACCCCGTGTTAGCACGTTCGATTCCGCCGACTCCCAGTTAGTTTCGACCCTATGGGAAGCCGGCCTGAAGTCGGTAGCCGCGCGTGTTTGTCCTTCGCCAAACGCCCATTCGCGTAATTTCCAATTGTAATTTCATATACGAGAGTGCGCGATTTGCGTTTTGCAATTTTAATCTTTAATAAGCTTGCGAGTTTGCATCAGGAATCTTGTCTATGCTCTGACTTATATATTTAAGATCATGTACAAATCACTGAAATTCTACCATTTCCATCATTATAACATTGAGAGGATAAGAAAGTAGGACTTAGGTATGCAACATTTTATAATATTAATGTAGATTAACTAATAAATAGAATAAAATGGCTGTGATATGTAAAATAAGAAAAGCAAGTAGGTTTAAGTTTAGATAATTAGTATTTTGATAACTGATTTTCAATTGATCAATAAGCACAAGATATGAATAAGAAATGTGAGGCTAAGTAAATCTGTAAATCCGTAAATCTGTAAATTTCTGTAAAATCAGAAATCTACTTTCCATTAATTTCGAACAAAATTTTCAAACAAGGATGTTCCTGATTTACAAATTTAACACATTTAGAAAACTTCTTACCAACCTCTTTGTTGTTTTCATCAAAAAGGTTGGCGGTGGCAATGGTGTATCCGTCGTGATTCGTTCGATCTCAAAGAACAATTACAAGAGGCAGTAGTTGTTAGCCTATGCCCCCGCGTTAGTATGCGCTCCGTCACACCTGACTGGCCTCGTAGCGATGCCTTCGCCGCCGACAGCGACTCGAGTAACGGCTGGCCACGGCGAAATATCCTCTTACTTACCCCGCCGAGCCGTTTCGCAACGTCTGCTGGATTAATAGGAAAGAAAGACATCGAATTCCGCCGTCTTGGATCGTTCTCCAATCGATGACATGCCAATCTAAGCCTTTTCACCACGAGCGGCCCCCTGCGCCCACATGAGGATCCACGATCAGTCGCTTGATGTATATTATAGGTCGAGTCACTCTCACTGCCAATCTCTTCTCTGGCCGATAAAATTCTGCGACTTTCTAGAGCGCGCGTAAACCTGATTACATCACAGACAGTTTGCTCGTCCGCTCTTCGTCGTTACTCGAAATATCAGTTGAGGAACGTCAATAATTTCAAAAGAGCTTTCTCTGTCGATACTTTCGATACTTCAGAAATAAAAATAGTACCATCCGGCAGATAATAGAAATCTTAATCCGAAATTTGACGTTTACTCTGACGTATTATTGCAGCCGCAATTAGGTGTTACAACTTGCTGAATCATCTTTTCTAGACTTGTATAGTCAATTTCTTAATATTTTCAATACTGTACAGCTGATATTATATCAAATATTTATTAGAACATATATTTACAAGAGGCAAATCAGTTTCATTACTGTACTAATTTCAAATTAACAATGTTAATTAATTCCCGTTTCCACCAACATATAATATTATAGATTAACTTTTTCGTTTAACTTTAATTTACTTTTTATCTTTTTCCAATTTTTAGATCTCTCTAAAAAAAATATAAAGAGTAAATTGAACCGAGATTAAAGTTAATCTTCTAGTGGAAACCGACATGTAACAACGGAAGTGTAATAACGTACAGTTAAACACACGAATGAGTGAAGGGAGTCATATTCGATTCAAAGAGAGTCTTATAATACCAAATAATATTTTTGTGAATTTTTACAATTTCCAGTTCAAACAAATTACACGCCGATGTTTGTCATTGTGATGTTTTTTTAAACACAGTCCCAGATTGAAGATAGGACGAAAACCCGCCGAATTTGATCTTACGAATGCGATACAATTCATTAACAACGCAGGTTTGCGATACCTTTGCTCTTAATAGTTCTATGAATTATTGCGATGCTGAAATTATTAAATCGTTATTCAAAAACTGAGTTGAGTGCTAAGCACCGAGGATCGTGGCCATTCTTTCATTAGAATTACTGATTATTCTTCGCTCAATTCAAGAAAGTCGCGATTGCCTTGAAAGCCAACTGCTCAGCCACAGGATAGACAGAAGCGATGGTTCATTTTCATTTATTAATTAAGCTGTTTATAACTAATTTTTATTATAAATACATAAATTTTTTATCTATTGTATGTTTCGATCACTGCTGGAGATGATAAAAAATCGTGTAACTGTACTGTCGAACTGATCGAACGATCTCTACTTGCACCATGAGGTTCTTCACCTTATTATTCTCCGACACCCTCTATCGCTCGTTTGTTTAAGATCGCTCGATCGCCGATAGCGGCGCAGAGACTGGTTATTGATGACCCGAGTGTCCAGGACGGCTCGCGCGCGAGCTGAGCTGGTTTTGGCTTAGGTTACCGGCGATTTGTATGACATTCGATCCCTCGCCCACGCGCGTGGTGCGCCTGCACTCGATCTGCGCACTTCCCTAGTTCTTCCGCTCACCCCCTCTGATCGCGAATACGACTCGTCCTGCCGCTGGCACGCTTTCAAGACTCGCTCGACGGCTCTATTTATTTCTATAATCTGCCTTATTCATTCGGAGTTACCCGATGAGACACGTTATCGGCATTTGGGCGCTTATATAAAGTACATAAAACAGCCAATTGTTATACATTTGAAAGGACAATTTCACATTTCCTATAATATTTACAATAATTCTGTTTGCTTTTTTTGGAAATGTGTGAAAATATTTGGAGAAACTGTTTAGGAAAAATCGATGAAAAGAGAATGAGCGAAACATGTGATATTTCATTAAAATGTGAACATTATTATTGATTGAATTTTTCAATTAAGACTCATGAAGTTTCTGCTTATTCAATTTTTGTTGTTAAACATTTGAATTAAGATTAATATTATTTATTTTACTCCTTGACTAGAAAATAAAGTTTAACCATAAAAATTATTATAGTATTCCCTTATAAAATTTGAAAATATATTTTTTGACTTTTTCTATAAGATTATTAGTGAGAGAGAGATATTTTAACATTAGACATGTATGTATAATGTTAAAATCTCTCTCTCTCTCTCTCTCTCTCTCTCTCATTCTTTGGATTATGCATTGACAAGTATTCTAATCTATATGTAATATTCATTTTATTTAAGGTTACTTACATTAAATTTTTAATGTAACCTTACGCGTTCGCGTGCGTTCGGGAAGACACTATTAGCACTATATTTACACATCCTTTTTTTACTTTTCTTTAAAAAGGTTAATTTGACATGAGGTGAAGATCAAACGGAATAACGGGAACTCAAAAGGAGCTTAGAAGTACAAAACACGGCGCGGTCGCAGGATCCGAACGAAACGGACCGGAGAGAGCGACGGGGCCCAGCAAGAAGGGCCCGAGGCAGCAGGGCTCGAAAGGTCCCGCGCGTTCGTGCGCAGGGAGACGAGAGGAATGAACGTAGCCTGTTCTCGGTTCCCAGGCAATTCTATGAATACGAAATACGAGGTCGGTCGGTCGGTCGAACCGCCGCGGTGCACGTTGCCCGCTTCGCTCAATCATCGCAGACACGCCCGCCATATTGGCTTTGCATAAGGCCGCCCGCGAGCTTCGTATCTCTCTTTTCCTCGCGATGATGCCGGGTCGTATTAAAGTGGACGTGTACAGCGCACACACGCTCGTGCCCGCGCGTGCGACACGCAAAGCCTGTCTCTCCTTCGCCAGAAATCACAGACTGCGCTGCTACCACTCTCATAATTATTTTACCGCTAAACGACAGTGGGACAATGCTAGTGCTGTCGTTAACTTATTAAAATATTCAATTTTGCTTGCGTCGAATGATTGATATTACTGAAGACTTGAATAGAGAAGAAATGCTACTGATTGGTTTATTCTTGCACAATCGATTATTGTGCGAGAATTTAATCTTGCTTTCTTTCATCACTGCTTCATAATCGCATCTAACCACTCGTTACAAATTTTCAGATTGATGACGTGAGAAGTGAGAAAATACGTAATGAAAATATTCTCGCAAAAAAAAATTTATATTATAAAATAGAAATATTTTTTAATAAAACAATATTTGCATTTGATAGAATATATACTTTAAAGTATATATCAAAAATTCTTCTTTTATTTCAGAAAAGAATAAACCCTGAGATAAATATTTATCTCAATTCGACAGCTATCATATAAATCATTTCGTTTTCTGATTAAACATAATTCAATTTTAAATATATGGTTATTTATTGATTAACCGGAACAGAAAGCTGTCTATATATTTTACAAATCTATTGTATCGAGTGCAAATGTCGTTGTATCAAAAAAACTTACATTTTATTTTATCATAAAAAATGATAAAATAAAATGCAAAAATTTTTTAAATATTTTTTTCGCTTCTGATGTCACAATCCAAGATAGCTGCAATAAATCAATAGACAGAAAACTTCAAATGATTTGTAAAAAAAGTTGATATATAATTTAGGAACAAATGAAATTGTATATATTCTTATATTATTGTTTTAATACCAGCTTGATCAAAAAGTTTCCGGAAGTGACCACCAGGTGATGCTCTGAGTCAGCTGATTTGAGTTCTTTTTTTTTTGGCTAGGTTGCCACATCTATCATTGACATTTCCATCAAATTTTATCGCCATAGCTTGACATTTGTAAAAATTACGCCGTCTTGAGTACATCTACCTCTGCGCGTGTTTCCGATTTTTTACAGTTTTAAAAATGGAGTTGAATTTGCAACAACGAGTTTGCAACAACGAATACCATCCAACAGCCATCGAATTCACCCGATATGGCTCCCTGCGATTTTTTTCTGTTCAATCGAGTCAAAAAACCTGCGGGGAACGCGTTTTAACAGCCGAAAGGAGGTAATGGAAAAATCGAAGACGGCTCTGATGGCTATACCAATAATAGAGTTCCAGAAATGTTTCGAGAGCTGGATCAAGCGCTGGCATAAGTGCGTTGCAGTCGCTGGAGAGTACTTTGAAGGGGACAATATCACTTTTGATAAACTTGTATTTTGAATTTTCTCAATGAATTCCGGAAACTTTTTGATCAAGCTAGTAGATTTCCAATTAGAGCACGTACTTCTTTGCAGAAAGCTATTTCTTTATAGCAACATTCCTTTAACATTGTGCAGTTGGCACATATCCATTACTCTAATAAAACACCGTGAAACATGCAGCCTTGACTTTCGCTTATGTATTAGTCATACATAGGGCGTATACTAATAGCGACAAATTTTTCGCTTGTCGCTTTACGACCCAACTAGTAGCCCACCCTGTCGTCAATGTCCACATATCAGCCCTAAATTACGCCTTACGCTCACTTAACGATCGCCGCACCGGCACCAGTTTCGCATTGTCCGACGTTGCATATACGTGACATGTCGTTCGAAAGCACAAGGAAATTCGATAGTTCCTGTATGACAAGCATCTCTCCGTGTCTATCAAAAATCTTGCTCTTTCTTCTTTCCATGTAGAGATCACTTTCGATGTAGAGCGCGATACCGAGAGGAGGAATGATGGAGAACCGCGAGCAGCGAGACAGGTACGTAACGAAGCGAGCTGTAAATAATGCGGACGGACAATGTTGTGAATTACGGTGTTGTGAATTTACGGTATCAAACCCATAAACGGCATGGTTTAATGTTTGCCGCGACAAGATGCGACCAGTCGCGACGGTGCAATCGTCCACGTTCTGTCGTCGGCAGACGATGCGGACTGCGGACCAACCGCGCTGTTTGACCAAATCACGCCGGATGCTTTTCTTTTCCGTAATTAGTGCTTTCTCCGGCGGCGACTTCTGCGACCTCGGAGGAGATGCCGCTCTGCCGGAATAAAGTCGCTTTATTGCCTATAACGTTACGAAGTGGGATTTTAATGCACACATTTTTTGCGATATCTTCGCCACTGCCGTGACGCCGGTTTATCGTCACGGAAATATCTCGGGGTATATAAGATATTATCATAATTGATGCTCGTAGCAGGAAGCAAATTAGCTGTGGATTCCTCATTAATTAATTATTTATTCTTAAGGCAATTAAATATTAATTTCACCCTGCAAATAATTATATAATTACATAATAATCATTTTATTCTTTTATCGAGATATTATAATATTAGTGTAATAACAAATAGCGTGAAATTTCTGTAGAAATAAGACGAGTTGTAATTACTTGGATATTAATTCGAATATTCTCGAATTGTGACTTTAAATCTTTGCGCGTGTCTTTTGTCGCGTATCCTTCGGGAAGGGGGCATCTTCAGCCTTCGTCCTACGATAATACATACCGTCATACCGGTACCTTTATTGCCCCGCAGGAGTTACGTATCGAGCGTGGCCCGCGTGTCGGAGAGTCAAGCGGATAAGTCCGTGGAGTGGAGAGAATAATGGAAGGACTTTCTACTATCAAATAGATTTATGGATATCCAGCCGGGTACCTACTACTGAGGTTTATATGGCCGCGAGCACGCCGTCATGCTTTATCCGCCGTTAAGCGCAGACGTCTCGCGGATATCTCGCGCGCTACGAGAGAGGCGAATATGTTTATCGCCCTGCGCGAGATCATGAGACGGATTGACGCGGGAGGAACGCGTGAAAGCGGGCCTTCGTATTGTTTGGTTACAGCTTTACGGAAACTCCCTATATCCACCGCGTGTTTTACGGCACGCCCGGCGAGCGTACGTATATATGCGAGGCCAGAGCAACTGCAGGCTTAAATTATAGCAGGTGATTATAATGCCATATAACGAGATAATAGCTCGCGGTGTGCAGGTTAAAACTGCGTAAGAATAGCGTTTATTACTTGACTGCGCATAGCTCCGACTGTTATTTATGATCCGTTATGAAACACATTGTAAATCGTATTTGAAAAATTAATTTATTCACTTTATCACAACTATTCAAAGAGATTGCCGTGTAATAAAACCGAAGACGGATTATTCGGAAGGTACAATAGAGCTGCGAATATTGACTCTGGAGAGGTCATCGAGATAGTCCATCTCGACTATCTCGGCGGGATTAATTCGACAATGATCAATACGTTTCGTGTACTGTCGCATCCTCGATCTCGTTTGGAGACTACAATCAGTGGTCAATTATTCACGTGGATGACTCGGCAGAAGGGCACTCAACGTTCAAACGAGATCGAAGAACAACGATACCTATCATCTAATTCTAACTCACGATTCATGGTAGAACAACGTTACGGTAACCGTTATAGGACGATTCATTCTCTACGAAAGCACTGCCGGTACTTGCCGGTACGAACTCTTTGACCCTTTGGTCAATAAGCTAGTCGTGGATCGTCGGCTTGATCAAACTTTTGGAATATATTGTACATCTATCTATCTATCTATCTATCTGTTATATATTTTGATATACAATTTATTAAAAAATGTTTTTATAAATTTTTTAAATACCTATAATAATATCTACTTAATAGCAGATCTATATTTTTACTTTAATATGCTTAATAGCATAATGTTTAATATGTAACAATAAATTTTTCCAACTTTGTGACACGAAAAGAAATATTTCTTCGGCTATAATCTTTGTCTAGTTTACGTGCACAGTAACCATATGAGATGCTAAGCAATCTAACATAAGTCGCGTTCCAGCAATTATCCGTTAGCCAGCTAAACCGGCTAAGGTTCTCAGCATCACGGAGGACCGATCTGGAGCCTCACGTTATCACGCCACATCTCGATACTTCCGTTCGCCGGAGGGCGTAATCCTGCCCTCGATCACTGCACACGATTCGCTCGTCTACGATTACACGATAAAAGTATGTAAACCTGTTCGTGAATTACTTTAAGTACATCGTCTCTAAGAACATCTTTGGGAAGCTTTTTAGCAAGATTGAGTCTCGCAATTTTGTCGCCATAAATAAATTTAAATTTTGTATATAAAGAGATAGAAATATGTATCGAGAATATTAAATTTGTTTCTTTTTTCAGGAAGAATTATAAATTCTACTTATGATTTAATATTTAAATGTGAAAAATTATTACAGGAGAAAATCTGTAAGTCAAGAATTATATAAAATTATTTGATATCTCAATATTTTGTAAAATCGTTTAATTAATTTTCAATTACAACTTTATACATTTTTTATTTCCAGAAAATTACACAGCATAATTCTACTTTTATAATTTCTTTTACTGACAATGGCAAGTATTTTTTTTTACGCGATATACGGATCGTTAGGATAAATGAATCTTAAACATATTTGATTTGATAAATGATATTAAAAGCATATTGTTTGATAGCTGAAATATTTCATAATTCAATATCGCATCCATTTAACGTACTATTATTTAAATTAGAAGATTAAACACATGACATAATGAAGTAATAGAGGGACACGTTTTGATCAGAGCGTTGGGCGTTACATCGATACATTACGCGGGAATAAAAGAAGGCAACGTCAATGCGTAAGTGCCCTGCCAATGTTTGCCCATTTTCCAACTGTTTATTCTCAAATTGACCTTCCGTGCATGTACAAACGCCTGCACGGCGTAACGGGCGCGCGTGGCCGGCGCGTGTCACCTGTCTGTCACGGTCTTGTGAGTGCACGCCATCACCACTTTCATGAACACCCTCCAGGGTGGAGACATGGCCGACTGACCCCCAAGACCTGCTGCTGGAGGTATATCCTCTTTATTGTTTCGCATACCCATAAATATGCAAGAACATCAGAATTCGGATAGACATCTTTCCTTACATCAAATTTTATAAATCATAATGAAGAATTGTCAGTCGCAGAAAAATGCAGAATAAAATCATAAACTTCAATATTACTACAATTTTCTGTGAGCAGTTTATAATTTCAAAGTCTTACTTAAGTATCGAAATATTTTAATTTCTCTTAAACTAATGGGTCATAAAGTCTGTGAAAAGATAAAAAAATTGAATATTTAAATTAATATACAATACGTAGCGTTATATAAGATAAATGATAGCCTTCTATTTAGGAAGTTGTGACATCACTATAAAATAATCCTTTGAGACTTGCGAAGAACTATTTTAAACTGACGAAAGGATAAGGCGAAGGGTTGTCCGGCATCATATGCCGAGGATTCACGCACGGTTAACATAAGTGCTGCGCCCGTCTTGGGGGCTGCAGGTGCAGGAGCTCCTTTTTTTAGCGGATTCATGCTTGCGTGATTCCAGGAGCTTGCAGGTCCTCCGTGGAGGGCCCCTCCGCCAGCAACGAGTCCTCCTGCGGCACGCATTTCTGACCGCTGGTGTTCCGTAAACATATGTGAAGGAATCATGCTCGACTGCGCCGCCTTGCTACCCCGCAGGTACCCACCTCTTGGTGGTGGCTGCAGGTGGTGGTGCACCTTAAACCGCCACCTTGAAGCAGGTTTTCAGAAAATATATCCTGCGAATGTGTCCATGCGTGTACTGATGCACATCTTGACTACAACTTAATGCACATTATGACTTCATTATAACCGTGCAGTTTTCTGATTTTCTTATTCATTTTCTGAATTTCTTATTCTGATTTCCTACATTTCTCTCATTTCTAATTACTTTTGCGATATTATAACATTTAATAAGAATCATAATTTTTATCGCACTCATCACTTTATATAATATCACTTTATATAATATTAAATATATATGTTGCTTTCTGTGTGAAGAATTAGTACATTGCGTGAACATTGCAGAAAATGCGGATGGTTATAAATAGTTGTCGGTGGGCTGTAGGAGGCTGCATAAACGCAAGACGTTTTTCATATAGCCAGATCCTGGCGATATCACGACGGTATTGTCGGCCGGCATTTTTGCCGGAGGGTGAAAATCGCAAATGTAAATCGTCACCGGGTTGCATGTTGATACCCACGCGTTCGGATGTTAAATGTAGAAGGATTATGGCGGTTGCGCGCGTCACGGTACCGATATTTCGAATGTATCGACGGCCGACATCAGTCGGGGTGGGGTTTACGGAGGTGTTCTGAAGATGCTGAGCATAACGGAACGGCGCGGATTTGCGCATCAAGAATTGATCTTGCATTCTTTTCTCGTTTTTTTTTTATGATACATTTTATTTTTTGCTACTTGCTCCGAGCGAAAATACGATTAATATCGGTCTTATTCAACGGCGAAAGGTAAATGTGTAGGTAATACGCTACCCGTATCGCCGTTATAAAAAAGAAAACGTAATGAGACACGTTGAACTGCCGTTGTTGGCAGGTAGCAGGAAGGTCCTCAAACAGAGGAGCCCTCGTGGGATAAGCATACAAAAGTCATCGCTCGAAGTCAAACAATAAAATTAATTCGTGTACAGTGCGCATTATCACATCCGCTCGTTATTATCATACAGTCGACGCGATCTGCAGATGGATGTTATTTTTTAGATTCCCCTTTTTATGGAGCGAGTTAAATTGCATTATGTATTCATTACGAATTAATCATTACGTACATCAATACATATGTGATATTATTATTGCAGTTTTAATGTCTTTATAGAATACTTATTTAATCAGTTTTTTAAACTAATGATGATTACTTAAAAATTAAGAAATTTCTAATTTCAATAAAAGAGAAGAGAACTAAGCATTTATTTTTCTTATATTTTTTTAAGTGAATGGAAACAAAGTACTGTATAATTAATATTATTTATAAACGTCAGTATATACGATATTATTATTGAAGTTTTTACATCTCGGAAAAATTATCTGAATTAATATTACTTAATTGATTTTGTAAACTAATGACGATTATTTAAAAATTAAGAAATTTCTAATTTCGACAAAAGAAAAAAGAGAAAACTGAGAATGTAGTTCTTCTTTTTTTCAAAGTGAATGGAAGCAAAGTACTGTTGCGTCGTAAAGATATCGCGTGACATCAAAACGCTAAAGAATCCAGCACAATTCGTCGTCTCGGCGAGATTGAGTCGCCGTGACGTCGCTTTCATCTTAAATTCTCAAGCGGCGACGCGAAATGGTTGCCTCACGAACGAAGCTCGACAAAGAGTCGTCGTGAAACGTTCTGAAAAGTGGAGCAACAGCTCCCTTTTCTCGCGGGCGAGGTCAAGAGGTCTCGCGCGCTCCCTTTGTTCCCTTTTTCGTGGCGGTGCCTCCGCTGGGGCCCCGTTGAAATCAGGTGTCGCGCGCGGGTGTGTGTTGCCGGTACCTTTCACCATGGCAACTATTGTTTCGGAGCAACGTACGTTCGTTTCGTGGCTCCGCCGTGGAAACGAAACCGCGGACACGCGTTTCCGTGTGCGTGCGTGCGTGTTTGCACGGCTGCGTGCGGTGACTGCGAGAGCGAGTGCATCGGCACGCGCACAACACGGCGCAGGTGTACGCAGGTCGCACGTCGTTGCGCTGCGCAAGGCACCTACCCGCACGATTTCTAAGATAACGGTTGACATTCGTAATTATTGACTCTCCAGCAGATATATGCATTGTTTATGCCTGCGCGCATCGCATAACGTTCTAGCAGGCAACACCTTGGCTGCACATCCGCATTTCTACAACTGTCAGATTTCGATTTAGAATTTATGATAAACGCTCTTGGAATACGTGACAGCACGAGTACGCAATATCGCTAAAGAAGCTACCAATCGGCACGATCAGCGCATTAGCGCTAACCGTGTAATTCGAAAATAATTTATCCGCTTCCTTATTATCCGCACTCCACGCGGCTATTATTATTTCGTAGTACGTACAGCCATTCTCCTGGCTACATTATTATTATAGCTCGATTATACTATGTGCTGCTGAGATTCGCGTGCTTATCAATCTTCATGATAAAGACGGTATTAAATTATTGTTACTATCTCGTTGCTCTACGTTGCTCTATTATTACATACATGTCTTTAGAGTGCACTGTCAGAGCGTTAACAAACGTAATATTGAATTAGATTAATTGACAATATTATTATTATGCATGTAAATATTTTTTTATGCATTTATCAATTAATATACTGTTGCAAATTATGTAATATACTTTAATATACTTTAAAAACACTTCGATTTTTAAACACTTCTGACCTCACTTTTCCCAAACAATTTTGATGAATAAGTGAAGCCAAGATGACTTTATTTTGTACGTCTCCGGTTACTTTTCACCGGACACGATCGTGAATTGGAATTGGTAGCGCAATTATCATTTCAGCACGATCGTCCCGTTAACGTCAATTCCCCGGTTCGAGGTAAAACGAATATAGGCGCGACTGGTCGCGTGGCTGGCACGCGCCTCTAACGATGACAACTTCCGCTCCTCCTGCCGGAAGTCGTGCCGAGTGTCGATGGTACAACTGCACAGCCTGCATTCTAGATGCACCCGCCTCTATGTACGTTAAGCAAGTGGCTGTCAACATGCGAGCTAAATCGACATCCTTGTACGTAAATACGCTGTTATGCATTTATGCCCGTTTATTTTTGTACCCGTTCATTCGCTTTTTATAACTGCTCCTAAAGTCGTTTTGTATATTTCAATATTTTAGAATAATTTTTGTAATAATTTTAATGGAGTGATAAACTATGTATTTAATGAAAAAATTAGTTGAAAATTTTTATTTTTTTAAATTAATTTTTTTATTAAATATGTAATTATTATTCCATTGAAATTGTTATACAAAAATTATTCCAACAATAAGTTACTTATTCTAAAGTGGTTGAAGATGAAAATTTTCAATCAATTGTATTATTAAGTATATAAAGAAGTTATGAAAATTTTAAGTAAAAATATTTTTATAGATTAAAATTAAGGACTAATGTTTTATTGGCTTAAGCATCGATTTAACTTCCGGTTGATTTCTCAGTTTCGTACATTGACCGCATTGTACTTTTTGTCGCAGCCGTGCTATCTGGTTGCAGTGAGATCGCGAGTGCATTAAGATCAAGATAGCGCTTATTTACGCATTCCAAGATGGCGGCAGGTGGGCCGTCATAAAAGTTAACTTGTAAGATGATATAGTACTGATGCTCCAGCACGGACGCAATGCGGGAGCTGTGCCGTAATAAACGCCGTTTTATTGTGTGACCCACGATGTCGCTGCCCTTTCGTAAATAAAGAGACGCTGCGAGAATTTCGACGTTTTTACGCCCTTATGAGTAGCTAGATCATAAATCTCGATAAAATGTGGAACACATTAAATTGAATGTTTTGTCGTGATCCTTATATCGAACTTATATATCAAACATCGTTCAACAATAATTGTGTTTTCTTATGTTTATTGCTTAAGATTCAATTTAATTGTTGTTAATTAATTAAAAATTAAAAATTTTTTTTAAAAGCTAATTGTTTATTACAAAAGAAATCCATGTTCAAATTCTGTACTTCTTGTTGTATAACATATAAAGCGACTTGTATTTTTAACGGGACCCAACCGTGTAAGCAGCACGCAAATTCGACTTCCACGAGTTACGACACGGATGACAACTCGTTTTCGAGAGTGCGAGTGCCGCATGAGTGCTGAGAAAAAGGGGCCACTGACCCGTGTGACACATCCCCCGTCCATTTGCTCATTTCAAGGACAAAAGTCGACCTCCTTCGCGATCGTTTTCCTGGTTTCTCCCTGGCCTGTCTACAATTTAAGACACTCGTACGTGCGCGACTCTCTTTCTTGCGCCAAAAAGGAAAGACGAAGAAAGGTCTCATCCTACTCCACGCTCCCCGAAAAAGTGCTGCGCGAGGAGCTGCATATATCGCGACCGGCTAATCTAAAAATACTAAAGTCGACCTTTCCCGCGGCAAGAATGATGGCCCTGGACGACTGCTAAATCAACGGCGAGATTGAGATGCAAATGCAGTCTCATGCGAAGGGGAAAGGGTGCGTCATGGAGAGAGAGGAAATGGGATAGCGGGGGCGCGGGTAGAAAGAAGATGCAAAGTCGGGGACGACGCTGCAAGAGATGAGAAGAACTGCGGGGAGCGAGAGAGAGAGAGGTATATGAGGGAGAAAGAAAAAGAGAGACATATAAGGAAAGAGGAAAAAAAATAACAACGTCGCGCGCGATAGCTGTGCAATTCGTGCAATTAACATTTATAATGTCTCCATCCGGCAGCGTTGACAGGACAGGCGAACAGTCGCATGCATAAAACGCGGAATTTAACGCTGATAATTCAATCCAGCTACGATTGTGCATCACCCTCTTGTCCCTTTTTGTTCTTCCCCCTTTTTTCTTACCGCGCCGGTGAAATAACGTTATTGAATTTTGCGCGTTCCGACCGATCTCGCAATAATTCATCCGCGATGCGCACAAGACTCGACCGCGGAACCGGGAGTCGATATCTCGCGGGTTCGATCTACCACGACGAGTTCGTGCGTACTTGCGTGCACTTGTGTCCACTTGTATCCATACTTACACCATACGGAAAATAGAAATAAATTGTGCGGTATCTCACCGCATTCTCATCGGTGTCATCAGTGTCACGGTCTGTTCTGTACCGAGCGGAAAGATATCACGTCTGGAATGAACTGGTTCTGGTATTTTGAGGTGACCGAATATATTGTCGCGAGTAAGATTGATCTTTTCGAAGAAAAACGATAAATTATTAAGCGTATAAATAATCTAATATAAATATATATATATATATATACACATATATATATATATATATATATGAAGGATGACATATAATGGCAAAAAATTACAAGAAAGAACTTTGAATATAAATATATCTTTTGTTTTCTTAAGCAAAAAGGACTATCGTGTTTTGTTGGCTAAACTTTGGAATTCGATTAATGGAAGATTGTCTGATTTTTTATCTCCTATTGGCAACCATTTACAGCGTATTTTCTTCGTTTCCTGACGAAATGAAATAAATCTATGGTACTGAGATTTTTTTTTCAATGTAAGGTATTGTTGTAAAAACTTACAGATTCTATTACGACCCCATGCTGATCGAGTTTGCATATTTCGTATTTGAAAAAAATAGTATGTTCAGTTTCGCTTACGTACAGAGTTCTTTCATGTTTACCTTTAACAATACGAAACTCGGAGGTTTTTGTAATAACCACGTCTGTTATTAACCCAATCCATGTAATATTTAATAAATCTATAGAGATCGTGAATAAATGAATTATTAAATGATTACATATATTACTATTAAATATTTTATTAAAGATTATATTGATTGAGTAATATATATGTATACATATATTTTATATACCATTATGAGATGTGCGATCTATTGTCACATTTCCTTGGCTCAGCATATCGTGTGCTTTATTCAGAAAATAATAATCATTACCAGTAAAATTCAGTTGATTTTTTCCACTCTCGGAAATTATCTACAAACACATTTAGAAATATTCGGGAAATGATCAACTAAACAATTTGATTAATGCTGGGCTTTTAATAAATTTATAATTTTATGAATATTCACCCGAAAGTGCATTTGATCTCCAGACGTTCGCACGCTATGAAATTTCTTATCAAGCCACTTGGTGTTCGTCTCGTTTTTCACCACAAAATCACGGATTGGTCCGAGTATTTTCAAAACTGGCACGGGGCGGAAACGTTTTATCTGTTTTATGAGTAATGGAAGGATAACTTAAAATATAAAGCCAAAATTATTATTATTATTATGCCAAAAATTATGATTATTATCCATTACTTGTGTGCTCGTTGGCACAAAAATATGTCCAATTTTATATGCATTGGTGTCAAAGCAATTCGGAATCGCAGTGTAATCGGATGCCCCGATTTCTTGAGCGATAATCGGTTCAATAGTATTCCAACAACAAGAGATATTTAAATTTTTAGGAACATGAAATCTTCGTTTCTTCTTGATAATTAGCATATGCTCCTCATTATTCATTTTGACATTAATTAACTATTTTGGTTATTGTTCTTTTGTGTATGTTGAATTGTGATGAACATCGTGCGTGTTTTAGAAAGAATCGATAAATTATTTTTTTTTGTCGTTAAATGCCTAACTTCTCTCTTTATTAAACAAACTTTATAAAACAAATTATTTTCAACAGTCCAATCTTTACTTTTAATTTATAAACATTTTTTTCTTTGAATTATTATCGGGAGTTCTTATATCGTTATACGATATAAGAAGAGAAAAGTTGGCTAAGAAATTCTGGAGGACGCCGGCAAATTCCAAATCGAATCGAGCGATATTGCTGTAGCCGATCGATCACGAAACTCGTTCTTTTGGTCGGCGCAAGTATAGCGGTCCAATCATTTGTAATCATTAGCGATATGGTACCGTTGGCACCGACATCTTATTATGTCATTTCGTTTCGTATCCTTTCTTTCTCACCGCAGTACGTCACAGATGTAGGTACTCCGGCATTGTTGCTGTAAACAGTATTCGACCATTATTTATTGACGCAGATAAAACATTGAATTAACTTTTATTCAGCACGGGCGAATGAAGCAAAATGTATGAATAATCGTTTTAGGCTATAACAGGATCGTACAGCTACATGAATACATGTCAGTTGTCACGTATAAAACTTCCTTTATTCTTCTTTTATCTTTGAGAATACATTATATCCGTGAATTTTAGAAGTCAATAGAAGTACACGGCATAGTAACATGTTCGATTTAAGATTCAATCATAAAAAAATAAACGACTGATTTTACGCCACGCAGAAGCGTCTTTAAATTTCATAAATCTTAGGACGCTGCTCGCTGATTCCGCACGCAATCCTCGTAGAGAAGTGCGTTATTGTTTCCGTGCAATAATATTTAACTCAAAAATTGGACTACGATAAAGAGGCTCATTTATGAATCAACCATGCTCAGATAGCAAAATATTAAGGTCATGAGATAGTTTACTTCACAATTTACACAATTTACATTTCGCGCAGTAAGACAAAAAAAATACGATGAGGCAATTGATAAAAAATTAATATTATTCTAAAATGCCTATGAATATCAATATTATTTAAATTGCTTGTCAATTTAATTTAATATTACTTTATAATATTACTTTAATTTTGTTAGAATTGCGTTTTAAGACTGAAAATTAAATTCGATGCGCAGTTTGCAGGATTCGATTTGTATATAAATTCACATCAAATTATTTAAGCACTAAAGATCCAGCATGACCATTTAAGGCTTCCACTTCCTAGTTGTTATGTATTCACATTAATAGATAATTTGTTTAATATTATTCAAAATCAATTGCAACGGAACACTTGTTGCGACTTTGAACGTAGTACAGCAAGATAGTGAAGAGAGATGTTGTAGAGCTCCTATAAGATGTGTTGCGGCTCATTGCTCTTGCAGGAAGATCCACCTGCTCGTTCTTAACTGTCTTCCACTTTGCAATTAACGAATTTTAAACTACCACTCGTCTTCAAGCATCTTCAACGTAGTGAAGCATCGTCAAAGGACAGTGAAGTGTCGTTGAAGTTGGTGCGACTTTGAATGACTGCAAAAAAAAATAACAGTCGTGAATGGATAAAGATTTACGTCTTCCTTCGTTGAATTCGTGATTACGATAAGTAATCGCGGTGCATCATCGGTACAGCGATGACGCGGTAGCAATGAGTGAGATAGAGTAAGCCTTAAATTTCCAGACCGGCAAATTGAAACGGCCCCGGGCCACATCCCGATATTGCTTATGGTACAAATTTAATAAGGCGCCTGCTGGGGCCACCAGTTACCATGCTAATATCATCCGCCATCGGCCGCGTACAACTTCTCCACCTGACGCCCGGACGAACGCGAAGAAAAAGGTGAAGGTTGGAAAAAAGGGGCAACGTGGGGCAACAGAACGTTGCGGAGAAAAGAGGGGAACCGACGGCGATGGCGAAGATGACTGCGACGGATGTGAACGACGAGAGGCACGGGACGACTCGTAACCCATAATGTTATGGCACTGCCCACCGCGAGAAGGGCCTTAAAGGGCCCTCGTGCCGGGGTCTTTAGTGCCAAATTGGTTATGCGAACGCTTTACGACACGGCGCGCCGATATTAACCGAATGAATTACATAAATTATCTTTAGCGTTACTTCGAGAATGACGACGACGACGACGGCGATGGGGCTGAGAAACGCCGAGAAACATTCATGCGTACGTCCGCGAGTTCTGCGTAGATTCAAGCGCTTCAATTGGAGCTTCAGAGAAAGATACCTTTGAGAGAATTCTCTCTTCCTTCGAAGAAGAAAACGACGCAGTTGCGAAGTTAAAGACATTTTTACACATGTTTCTTAACGATTTAATCGTACAGAACAATCTCGCAGAATTTTATTTATAATTAAAAAATTCATATTATTTCGAATTTTCTTTGGTACCTTTCCCTCAATATTGTATAATTTGCCACCGCAATTGTATATAATTGCATATTTTTAACGCTTACAACCTAAGAAAATTAATCGACAACTTCTTCCTATGCGAATTATCCTTACGTCCTTACTTCCGAGAATTCCGAGTGGAATTATGTTACGTTGAAAAGTCACGGATTCCTGCACTGAAATTCCGCAGGACTCATTATTCACTGATGCGGCGCATGCTGCTCGCGAGCATAACGAGGATAGTGTCCGCACATCACATGCGGTCCAGTCTCATCCCCCGTCATTTTATCATCCGGCGGACTGACTCTTGCGGGGTACCTACCGCACTCGGGATGCGTCTCTCGACGGGCAGCAGCGCAGTAATCTCGTGCGTCCTTCGTCATTCGTCCGTACCAAATAAGACGAGATAAAGGCGGGCGTGGGGCGAGGTAGAGACTCCTTGCAGAGAGGCGGAATCAAGTAGGGACATTTTTATCAGTCGTCAAGTACTCCGCGGGAGGTCTCCGTGCGTGCACGCACGTGCCTACGTATTCCAAACGAAAATTTTGCGAAGGTTGCACCGAAGGGAACCCTCGTTCCTCCAGGTTACGCTCTCGGCAGGTTTGGCGGTAAAGTGGAAGTCCAATGATGGAAATAACGCGGTAACAACGGTCGTTAGATGAAAAATTCAACAGCCGCCTGGAGTGTAGGGTAGCAGAGTTGATTGTTGCATGAAGGTGTAAGATAAGACAAAGATGCGGGTCGCTTAATGTCATTTGCAGGTGAAACGATGTAAGGGCCATTGCCACTGCAAGGTGCGTCGACATGTATCAAACAGTTCCACGAGGAACTTGTGTTTATATAACGATAATTGCGATTAATATACGTGTGAATATCGTATCGATAAGATCCAATTGATACATCATATGATTACATTAAAAAAAAATTCTTTATTTATGATGAGAAAAGAAAAAAATCGATTAATTTATATAAATTAATTTAACTTCAACTTACAAAGCAATCAAATTGATTACAATCTTAAGAATTGGATAGCAGGTTTTTTTAAATGATTGCTTTAAAAAATATGTCGTACTATTCGCTTTGCTGTTTAAACATAAAAAATTCAGCAATCCAATGATGTATCTCTCATTTCGACGCGTACGATGCGGACGGTTTCTTTACTTCTAAGTAAAGAACCGTGAGATTTAACGCAGATCTGGACGAGTTCTTCGACGTATTCCTGAAGGGCCTCCTCCTATTTCCGTGTCGCTCTTCGCGGCTAGCCGAGAGCAGCGGACAGCGTGGCGCGGCGTACAGCCGGAAAATTAGCATACGAAGCTGGGATCGAACGAGGTACCCCCGATGTCTCCATCGCTCGTGAAATGGATACCCCATTCCATCGCGTTCTCCTTTCAGGATTGGTTTATGCCCGTGCGAGACTTACGGCCGGGCCGTGCCTCAATCGCTGCTCGGGGAGCCAGCCAGCCAGCCGAGCCGCCTCACCTCACCTCGTGTGGGTGTTTTACGTGATATTATTGACTCCGTCTTTTGCTCTTTGTTGCTCCCCACGATCCTTCGACGAGCGAAACGTCCGGATGCCACACGACGTAACGCGCCGTACGCCGCGAATGGAAAGCGATTTATTGAACTGCTTTTTATATAGGATACCGATAAAATTCATTATTGCATTTTTAGCGCCAGTCACTTTTATGTTCAATCGGAAGCGCATTAATTGTTATTAAGATATTTTCAAATGAAATATGTTTTATGTTTACAAGTTAAAATGTTAGGTGGAACGAGTTTTATTAAATTGGTTCTTTTTGTAAGTTGAATGTAAAGAGAGGGTGAAAAAATTTAAATACGACAACTTTTTGTTTAAACTAACGTTGCAAATTTGCGACGTCATCATGAAATAATCTTAGTGCTACATTATTAGATATTAAGGAGTACCAAATCTTTTTCTGAATCCAATCTTTTTCTTAACTTCCACTTATGAAAAGGTTGCTGCAATAATTTAGATAGTAAAATATGACATAACATTTTTAATTGGCTGCAGCAATCAGTTTTTGGTTGTAGCAGCAAATTTTTAGTTGCGTTAACCTATCCGCAATGTTAATATATAATTTAGACTAAAAATTTGCTGCTACAATCAAAAACTGATTGCTGCAGCCGATTAAAAATGTTATGCCATATTTTACTATCTAAATTATTGCAGCAACCAATCTTTTTTTTCAATGTGTCGAAGTGTAAATCAATTTATTTCGGTTAGTTTTAATAAACATCGTCCATATTAACGTGTGCACCTAATAAATAATAAATTAAATTTGAATCAAATTTAATACATTTTCTTGAGTTAAATTGTTCAACTCCATTGTTTTAATCAAATTAATAATATATTGAGTATGAATAGTGATGATCTACAGATATAATTAAAAATAACTCAAATTGGATATAATTCGACATTATATAAATTCAACAGTGTATTCATGATAGTACTTGCTTACCTTGCGTTGAAGTCTCCTAACATATCTACGTACCTCGCATTGAAATCTTTATCCCGCCCGATGCATTCGATGCGTTCGAAGCTTGTGACGATTCTATCGTGTACTGTTAAAAATATCATATAATTCAATATATTTTCCATAAAATTTTATGTACATTTGCACAAAATTTAATGCATACATTCATTATATTTAAGACTACTGTAACTAAATTTATTCAGTTAAATCAGGTATGTCCAATTTGAGCTCCGGAGCTAAAACGCAAAGCCATCGACGTAAAAAAATTCGCCGTAAGATTTCGGGAACTGTAAAGTATTGATACGCATCTGAGTGACGCTTATCAACATTTTACACTCTCGAAATCTTACCTACCTTAAATTTTTTTTGCGTCGATGGTTTTGCGTTTTGACTTCAAGGGCTCAAATTGAACAGGCCTGAGTTAAATCATTCATTACTTTTCAATTACCTTACAAACACAAGCTTTCATTACATGTTACTTAAATTCATTACGAAATGTCTAACAATGCGTGGGTGCATTATCTACATGGCATGTAATCAATGATGAGCACACGGAGCATTACGAGAAAAAATTCCAATGACAAAAAGATACGTATTGTAACGTGGCAAAGCGACAAAGACGAATGGTGAAGAAACAGGACAGAAGAAGGAAGAGAGGCTACCGACTGGTGAGTTACGTTCTCGCGCGAATGTTCGCCAATTATCTCCGGACGAGTAGCCGACTCTAATTGGACTTTATGCCGGTGGGTGGGATCAGCCATGGCAATTGCAGAAAAAAGTGCCTCGTAACGCGCGCAGTGCGGGCGTATACAGGACGCACATATACATACACACTAGACTCGCTGCCATATCTGACACGCTGTCGATAATTGGTCGAAAGCCAGAACGATTTGCTCCATTAAATCGCACGGCACGAGCTGCCCAGAACTCTATGGTCCAATCTGCTCATTCGCTCGAGGTGTCCAGCCGGTTACGACGTGTCGGTTTATTACATATCCTGATCCGGATACGCGCGATGGAACTATCAAATTTACTTTTCTGACACGTAGGCTCGTTTATGGTCGTAACTGGAGAGTTATATTACCGTGACGTCTATTTGTGGACCTTTGTGTCAGATTGATGATTATGTTCGAAAAGTCGCACTCGCTAATGTTCTCATTCAGTTGATTGTTTTCCTTTCATTATACAGATTGTTATTAATGTAACGATTGTTATTATCATATTAAGGCTGGGTTTTCTACCTTTCAATAAATTTCAGCTCACTCTCGTACTTTCTTTTCTTACTCTTTTATTCTTTTATTTATTTATTAGATATTATCACATAGTTTATCTGAAGATGAAACAACCGATACATAATGGCTTTCGATTTATCTACAGTATTTACATAACTATTTATGGAATTATTCGTAGTATTCGCAAAGAATGCAGTATGAAAATTCTTATTCCTCATTCCTATTATCTTCAACCTACTCTCATCTCTCCTGTTCCTTAATGTTCTTTGCTTTTACGATTGCTCCGCGTTTCGGATTATATTTTACGGATATAACGTGCCGTGAAACCTTCGCGGAAATAGTTGCTAGCATTTAGCGCGAACGGACTCGTTTGGACACTTCCAGTCGATGGGCGCACGACGCGAGTCGTGAGATTACGGGCAGAAAATGCGAGGCGGATCGCGGCACGCAACAGGAAAGATAATTAGACGCGCGTTTATACCGCTGCTACCGGTGCACGTGCTGCGAAATTAATGCCACGCTTGCAATCCGCAAACTCTGAATAGCTGGCAGATGTTTCTGTTATCATCGTAACGAACATGATGCAATATTACTCGTTTATGTATTATATATTTCACCATATGTATTTTACACCAAGAAAAATATTTAAACGCAAAAAATACATACAATATTACATTTTATATTTTAAACATTTATTATTTTATGTAACATGATTTATATATATGTACGTATAATTTATAAATTTAATTAGAATTAAAATTGAATTTTATAAAATTACAAAAAAATTAATTTTCTACATAGTTTAGGGATAGACGGTACGTTTAAAAAAAACATTAGAAGCACATGCGTGTAACGAAATCGCTGCGACGAAAGGGAGGATGTGTGTACGAGACTATGGGCAACCGAGTGTGGTGGAACCGGGTGGAACCAATCCTTCGCTTGTTTTTGCTCCGACTGACTTATCGATATTGGCACGTTGTACGATCGTGTATGTAACTACTCTCGAGGGAGAGACAGAGTGGTCGACGGATGATAGGAAAGGGGCCAGGGAAGACGGAGGAGGTAGCTGTACGGAGGCGCGAGACTCAAGGAGGATAAACCGGCACGACTGAATTATTGCTAAGTGAGGGTAGAACTTTGACCGGCGCCCATTGTGTGTGCTCACGCGTGTGTGCATGCGTGCTGCGTGCACGCGCTTTCGCGAGGCGACAGTGATGACCCGGATGACCGACACCGAACTCGGACACGCGCGCGAAGAAAGCGTCTAACTGAAAATACCCGCGTACTTATATGTTTCTCCCACAGTACAGTCTCGTATCAGTTACAAAATTATTAATAATAAATGAATTTAAAATATCAATTTTTTAATCATTGATCAGAATACGTGAAAAGTTAGAACATACGAGTAGCAGTGCAAAAACTGAAGATCTTACGATAGAGCGTACTTTCCATTTTATCAACACATCTATCTCTATTATTCATTGAATGTCAAGAAAGATAGAATGATGTTTATATCGATTTATGTTACTAAATGGAGAGCATCCAGAATTTTGCAACGATTTTGTCAAAATGAGAGAGAAAGAGATATATTAAATATACTATTTCACTCTAATTTATACTGTTTTACTTTATAATCTTAATTAAGATTACAGAGTGAGTCAATATAAGTTAGAATGAGATAGTAAATATATAAGGAAACAGTACGTCTCTCTCTCTCTCTCTCTCTCTCTCTCTCTCTCTCTCTCTCTCTCTCTCTCTCTCTCTCTCATAAGATTTCGAAAATCGCTTGTGACTAAACTGCTATAAAATCTTTAGGAAAAACAAATCATTGCTGATAAGCTAATAATTTTCTAGTAATGAAATGATGTTTTCTATAGATATAAAAAAGGATAATTATTTTGTTAATATTTTAATTGATTAGTAGTAGTTGATTGAAAAATATAATATCGAAAATTCATGCAATATGGAAGGATAAAATGGATATTTATACTTGATCAAGGCGTCTAAGCTATTATCTACGTCATGTAGCACCCATGTGAGGTGCTTCGTTGCTTTAGGCGTCGTATGACGTCTTCTTCACCGAAGATCCGCACGAAAATCAAGCATCACGAGAAGAACACCGTCGGAGTTGCAACGGCGAGGCTCTCGAAGGAGAACGATTACGCCGATGAAACTCCAAGTTATAAAAGCGAAGAACAGAGTGTGAAAAAGAGAAAGAAAGACAGGTGAGTCTGTCTTTTTCTTTTCTTCACACTCGAATCAAGTTGCGGAGGTAGACTAACACGGAAGGTCTTATGCAGAAAGAGAATCAGGGTATGTTATTCTCTATCAAGTCTATATTACCATGCATTGGTCGATGGCACTACTCGTTGAGTGAGAAGGAAGTAATAAATCGAAGAAAGCCAGTCGAGAGAAGATACTTCTCCTTTTACGGGATATTAAGCTTCGCTATTTCGCTGAGAGCAAGAGTAATCTTACAACGTTAGTATGATTTAATTGCTTTTTCTATCATTAATTATTGTAATTTCATAATTTAAGTTCATAATATTTAATTTTAATGAAACCACTAATTTCTCTCATTTGATTATAATTAGCGCTAATGCGGAATAATAAATAGCGATTTTATTATGTAAATAATAATAGAAAAAAATGTAACAAACAATAGAAAAAAAATCCTATTTTTCGATCGAAGCTGATCTTGGCGTTTAATAATATTTATGTATAAATTTAAAATACATTTTTCAATCCTATAAATTGCGTATTAATTTGATTTGTCGAACTTGAAATGCAAACTGAAGCTGAAACATTAATATCGAATTAAATTCATTGTCAATTTAATAATGATAATAAAAAGCATTCTAAAAACCTGCAAAGAATTTATTACGAAAAATATCATCAGAATTTGAATCTGAAACCTAGAGAATTCTCGATTTTCCGGGACGAGCGTCTTATCAATTCGAGATTATAATTATATTAATTTTCTCTCTCAAAGGTCGCTGCGCAAATATTTTGATCTTTTAAAATTTCCAGAACTTTACAGTGATGGTACGTATATATTAACTGCACATTTATCGGCGAGCCTCGAGATTGGCGAACGAGTTTATTTCAAAATAAACGAAAATATTATGTAAATTTCGAAGTCAGAACCTGTGTATTAACACTACAGTTGCCAGCGGGAAGTAATAAATCCTTTTGTTTCCTTGCCTCGGGATCACAAAAGAGGACGAGTCCTGGTCCTCCTCCAAGTTGTCTCGAACGTTTTATTCATTTGACTTCTCTTTCGTAGAAGGGATATCATAACGGTACATCGACCTACTCGCGACCGGAAGTGCAAAGTAGGAGATTTTTGTCTTGTGCGTACAGCAGTAATTGTCGAATTTCAAACGCCCGCAAATATATCCGCTCAAGCCGCCTCTCTCGGATGAATTAACAATGAGAAGATTGTTCTACGTTTCTTCGGGCCGACATTACATGACATCGACGTACAAAAACAAAATATGGTTACGTCGAGATAACGTTGCAACTTGGATGATTCAAGATTATCTCAAACATGCATTTAGTCTCCGAAGTTTATTCATAATTTCCAAAGCTATTTATAATTTTGGCAGTTTTATCATCAGATATTTATTATATTCTCTCCTTATTACAAATTCGAAATAGTCATATTATAATACTGCTGTGAAAAAAAATTGCCTCCTAGATATGCAGAGCTATATCTAGAAAGCAATTCACAGTAATGCCTTCGTCGACAACACGTTATCGAGCTCTCTCATCCCACTCTCACATTCCGAACGCGCCGGTCGTTGCATACAGCCACCTGCCGCATGCATTTCTTTCTACGAAATGATATAATGGCGGAGAAGTCCGCGATGTATAATTCATGCAAACGGCGAAGATTGGCAAAGGGGAAAAAAGAGGATCGCGTAAATCTGATCGTACGGTGGGGAGATCGTATTATGTAAGAAAGCGCGCGGTGCCTCGCGAACGCTTTAATTATTTAAGTCCCGGATCTCAAGCTCGCGATTCCACCGTTTTCGTTTTCTTACTGTAGTCTTCGTAATTCAGTGCCTTCGTCTGCCGACTATAACCAGTGGCACGGTACTCGTTACTGATCCACACGGCTTTCCACGTAACCGCTAATCATACGATTATTTATTTCACTTTATTACGCGGTATTATTTTAATCGAAGCAATCGTGGAGATATTACTGCAATAGCTTTTGCATCTCTATCACATCGATTACGAAAGTTGTCATCAACTCCTTGCATTTTTCTTCCATCACGAAGATTTAATGCGTTAATACTAAATGCTATATAAATTTTTTTTAATATATTGCTTCCTTTTTAATCTACCATGTTTTTGCTTAAACCTTTCGGTTATTAAAAGATTTTAATTTAAAATGTAAAAAGGTTAGTCTGTTAATTTTAGATAACTTTCTCTCTCACAATGAAGCTTTAGTGTTCGTCTGTTTTTCATTAAGATTAAAGTGGATACGAGCAAGATCCATGTCATGCATAAAAACTTTAATTTTCTTCTTTTTTACTTGCCGTACTTTTATATAACCGCTTCGTGTCACTGATAAATCAACAAACGTCCGTCAAATTCGAGAATACTCCGTGCCGCGAAATTATACTTTCATGCTTGAATTATGTTGATTGATTTCTTATTAACAATCCCCGATGTAATTGGTAAATGAGTCGATAATAGCAGTCAAGTATATGCGAAGAAAACGAGTTTTCTGTCTATATTTTCCAAGGACGATTGAATGCAAATTCCTTGAACGCTGTGCAATTATAATCATAGTCTTACCGGGTTCTTTTTTCATCAATCTTCTAATGATCTACCTTTATCGCTTTACATCATACTCTATGAAGCATTTCCGTTGATGTCTGTTTAATCGAACGACCCTTCACAAGCGATAATGACAGAACGTCGCGTGCTTCCAAACACTTAAAAGACATCGGTCTCGCAACAATAAAAAGTGCTCGTCGAAACGAAGGACGACATGCGCTACACTGACGTCGCAGCGACCTGAAGAGAGGAGATCGGTCGGCAAGGCCTGGAGCTCGGAAAAGACTTGGAGAAAGAAAGAAGGAGAGAGAGAGAGAATGCGGGGGAAGAGAGGAGTCTCGAAGATGAAGAGAAGGAAGAAAGAGGAGCAAAAAGAAGAGGCGGAGGAGGTGAGCAAAGAGAGACAGAGAGAGACGAAAAGAGAAAGAGAGAAACGCTGATGGGATTATAAGTAATGCGCCGCAGCACGTGGCCCCGGTGGGCCCACCTCCAGGTTGTCAAACCTGTTTCTTCCTGTGTGCCATCGTCTCGAAGGCGAAGGTGCAGCGAGAGCGCGGGTGCCGCATCAACGTGTCCGCCGACCGATTTTAATATTCGTCCCAAAATCGAGCCTTTGGTCGGCGCCAAAAGGAATTCGACATCACCTTTGAGTCCAGGGCCCTTAGAGACTGACGAGCTATTCCCGTATTGCCAACTGATCTGCACAACCGGCGACCGAAGTGAGATCCACTGTCGAAACACACCCGGAGGAGCAAATAGCAACCATTAGGCGACCAACCTGTGCCTTAATGGAAAAATTGAAGATAACCACCGGCCTGCCACTCGACCACTCAACTGATTCGCTCACTCCCCCGGCACGGGAGGCGTTTTCGTCGATTACGTCAACAAACTGGCCCCGATCGCTCCTGCTCTTGGCGTGCCCGAATGCCCCGTCGAGACGCGGCCCGAGACACTCCGTCCTTACCATCGTCATTTTTTCTCATTACACACCGTGAAAAGCGACGTTGGCTTCCATTAGGCGATCCTCGCCGCAAGACGGAGAAAGGAAAGAAAAACAGGTTTGGAGAAAGACTCTGCTTCTGGATGCATTTGCAATGATCGACATTCTGCATTTTCTGCATTCTTTCAAAATGCAATTCACTGCACGTTACGTACTGGATTACTACTTATAATTAATATATGTATAACTATGTATATGTATGTATTAGAATTCGATCTATTAAAATGAATCAGTTCATTCTTGCTGAGTGTCTCCAATTAGTGTCATGGTAAAAAGATATCTGACTAAGATATATCTATAGTGGAAATTAACATAAAATCCGCCCTTATGTAATTATGTGACAGTAATATTATGCTGTTAACAGAAATTTATGGACATTTAATCACATGGACTTACGCAATGTCATAACAGGCTCAAAATGACTTTAAATAGTACTTAAACTTTTTCGAGAGCATTACCGAACGAACAGAGAATAATAAAGCTCGTTATTCAATCAAAGAAAAAAACTAGAAGCGTTTATTAGCGCGTGTGTCTACATTTCTTAAGGCGATGGTGAGGTCCAGCTCACGCTTCTCAGTCAATGACGGATATATCATTTTGCGGAGCCTCCGCTCGATGTGTGAATGTGTGTTATTATATGCGTATTTATTCGCTTTGTACGAGTGGTATTCGTGATAATTATATATACATTTCGGACACGAAAGCGATGGAAGGTCGCATTTTAATGCCTGCTACCTGGGGGCGTCCATTACTCGCGCGCGGTTTCTTCACGAAAGTGCGTCGATCTTATACGAAATGTATATTCAGACAGGCGCCGCATAAACATGTTATTATTAACATATTAGTTGCTTTTCATTTATATCAAAACTCAGATATTTCTTATTTGTGACATCATAACTCAATTGAATGCACGTTCCTTTTCATTCTGACGAGTGAGATTCAACTGAGTTTTTTACCTATAATCTGCACAACCTCGAGATAGTGTGCTTTATCGAGTTTTGTTAACTCACATTAAAAGTGAGATTATAAACCTGTATTGTGTTACGTGATAACTTTGTTATCAAGGTAAGTACACGGAGAGAATTTTTTCTTAGAGTTTAAAATATGATAATTGAAAATATGATAATTCTGGAACAATATTGTATTTCAAAGAAAAATTTTATGTAAATTTCTCTCATTTATTAATAAAACTACAATCAAATGTACAAGTTTAATTAATTTTACTGAAGTGTATAAAAAAAATCTTTAAAATATTGTATATCACAACTACCATACTTTCAGGGTAAATAAATTTTAAGAAATAATTCTGTCTGTGTAATGACGTCATTATTTGGATAAAAATATACATAACTTTAGACTCAGTATAACTTGTGTAAAAATGGGAACCTAACTATTGTCTCGCGAATTGTGGGCGCGCACAAAGATTTCTCGCCAATCGAATTATCATGCTAAGTCCTAATTAAAGAATTCATGGAATTGCAATTTCGAGATTCTCTCCAAGACGTCTCTTCATCATCCGTGTAATAATAAATGACAAGCGTTTCATTTGTAGTGTTTGCTGCGATTATCGGCCGATCGATGATGGTGATAATTACGGATCCCAGTGTTTTAGGCGAAGATGAAAGGTCGAATTTCTACCTTGGACCGTTGTCAATTATTCGTAGTTACCGCTGAACATGGCCGACCGACCGTGCAGACCGTTATAATCCTTGATTGAATGAAATCGATGTTACTCCGCGACCGGCCGGAATGTGCGGGCGAAAGAAATTCGCCGGATGAAATATGGTCGGTCTACACGGTGATTAGTTGATTTTCGGGCTATGGCGGCATTCCCTTTGCCGTCCTCTTGAAAACTTTCCCATGAGACATGATCGGTCTCGAATTTTATCTGCCATCTCTGAACCTGGGATTTTTTTAACTTATATATGTATCGCAAAGTAACATTTTTATAGTACGATCATTTCGCACAAAGGAAATATCATCGAGTTTTGAAAGATTTTGCTAAGTATTTTTAATGGGTTTTTTTTTGTAAAATATTTTTAACGATACCATCTTAAGAAGATATACAGATATGCGTATGTACTTACATAGATATTCTATAACTTATGAAGATTAAAGGAAAGTATCGCAATGAAAAGTGCATCCACGATATCAATCATTTATGCGATTGAATACTGATGACACAAATAATGTTGAAAAAAACAATTTCGATCGTAAAAAGCCAAATAGAATTATTGGATAGAAATTCTAGCGTAAACGCACTCCGTCGCGCTTGCGTCACGATGTCGGTTCGATGTCGGCAGTTTTGATTCGGGATCTTTTTAAGGGTCATCGATCCATCGATCGGTCGATCTGATGCCGACAGCAGCGACGACAAAAAAGTTACGACACTGCACAGTTCCAGTTTCGACGCCGTGTCGGCGGTAACGGCTTTGCGCTGATAGATCCGTGGGATCTGATCGCATCGATACGAGAAATCAATGCCGATTGCTCGTTTGATCGATCCGTCGTTCGACGCCGATTTCTCCACAGGTGTCCCGGGCGTCTAGGATACGTTGACGATCATTGGCGTGCTGTTTCGCGGAGATCGATGTACCCCTCTCTTATGGTACCATAGTTACAGTCCGATCTCTCTGACAGATCTCCATCGTGAAATTAGGACTCGTTGGAATCGCTCATGGAAGCCGATTCTTACTTCCGTAGTGAAAAAGCAAAAAATTGTCATAGTATTTTTTTATGTAATATCAAATCACGTATTAATCCTACAATTTGTTCAGGTCTATCTAACCCAAAGTGTATGTTCTAATTTTATTAAGAAAAAAAACTTTTCTCTGATATTTAAACTTCGTTTGTTAATATAAGAGTTTTTCTGTGTAATCATATTAATCCAAACGATTTGATCGTATAATAAACAGACCAACAGATTTAAGATGCATATTTTTAATATACAATAATTATTTTTATGTTGATATCTTTGAAGCTATTTATTTATGTACATTTAGCTTTAACTGTATCAATGAAAGAAAAAATCTAATAATTTAATATAAGCGTTAAATATAGTCTGAAGGATCTGATTGTAATGATAAAGTAATGTTAGAATTGCAAGGAGCAATCTGTTATTCAATAAAATATTGGTATTGCTAACTGACGCGTTCCTTTGTTCCACTGCTCACGTCCTTCTGTTTAAGAGAGTTACTCGTTAAAGAGAATTGTTTTTAAAACAGGCAGTAAAGGCGTCAAGTGAAAATTTACAAGGTTTCGTCGAAGCTGCGCAGCGCATTCAAGATTATTGCGGAAGACCGACGCTCGCTCGGCGATAAAACGTCATTGAATACTCGAGCGTTTGGCAGATCATCGCCATTTGCGAACATGCGTGAAAGCGGCTAGCTGGTGACTCGAGGCGCAGGTGGCAAAATGATCGCTTTTACGCTGAGCCATTAAAATCAGGATCGATCATCTCGCATAATCGATTTGAGAGATAGAAAGTTGCGAACTCACAATTCTTCGCGACAAGAGATCACAAAAAGCAAAGTAACGCTGGAATTAACTGTATGTTATCACATGTTTATCTTTTAAGCGATATTTACACAAATTAGTACCTCGATTCAGTAACTCTTAACGATAGTGTTGGTCTCGTATTGTTGCAGGTATTATATTAATATAAAACGCGACAATGTAATGTTTTATTTATTTATTTATTTGTGCATTAATTACAATAGAACGGAAAAGTTTACATGGTGCACAAAATGATGCGGCACTAGCAAAGTCTACTGTTCCAATGCCTATCGAAATAATGAGGAGAGTAGAAATTACAAACGCAAAATAAACTTGACATAAATTAACAATACAATATGAAAGTTGAGACTAGAGTGTATATATATAACATAACATACATGACATAGTATAAATTCAACGCAACATAAATTTGACATAAAATGTGATATAACAATATGAAAGTTGAATATAAGAATGAATGTAATATTGAACTACTGGTAAGAATTATAGAATCGAGATACTGAAAGAAATATTTAACGAAAAATCATATTTAAAAAATGTCATTGATCAATTTTGTAATAGTTGGATAGTGGCAGTTAAATTAACGTTTAATTTCTCGCGCGAATTGGGCATGAAATTCTTCCTGATGGCGCTAAACTCGCAGATTTCATTTTCCGCAGATATTCTGGCTTCGATCAGAATGTGTATAAAATTTGCCATTTAACTGTAAGTATAGAATCTTCTTCCGCACCTATCTAGTGGTGGACGCGCTTACCTGGTCTTACCTTTTGCTTCGCAATTCCGCTTACAGATAGGCAACAATCGCATCGTATACTTGCGAACCAAACGTCAGCCGTCATGCTAACTTCTTATGTCCCAAGATCCACGTTGCAAGGGAAGAAAAGTCTTGCAAAGGTCGCCTCGAGCAGTACATTGCATTTAGAACTGGCTAATTTACTCGACAGGAATTTTTCCATGTTATTGAATATACGACTCTTTGTTTCTAATTTTATTCTATAAGTAAAGTGAAGTATTCACTCGATACTATAATTATGTGTAATGGTAATTACTTTTATTATAGGAATGCGATAATCTATTAGAGCTAAATCTATCAAAATTATTGTTAAAGGAAAAAAGCTCCTACTTTCTTTTTTTGTATGATTTTTTTATTTTTTAATTAATTCAAGTCAATGACATCGTAAACGATAATTTATTTTTAAGTTTAATATACATTATATAAAATACATTTAAAGTGATTAAGATAATTCGCAAAATAAGAAATATTATTTGGATGGAAAAAGACATTATGATATCCTCTTATGTTTTAGAGAATTTTCTGTTTAAACTTCCCAAATTCAAATAGCTTAAATACATAGAAAATTCTGTATACATTGAGATATTGTCAAATTTAGAAGTTTTTTTTTATGAATATGTTTGGACAATTCTCTTGATCCTATCTTCGTGAATGAATATACTATGAGCATTTCTTTTTCCCAAGTACCTCTAGAAACTTCATAACATTATTTTAAAATAATGATTACAAAGATTTTTAAGCAACAATCTGCAATGTTTTTCTTTAAAAATCCTGGAATTATTATTTACTTATTATAGAGGATTCAATATAGAAGAAACATTGACAAAATTTACATTTAATTATATTTCATCAAAAATATCGTTATTTTTGCTTATTTATCTTCTCAAAATTGAAGAACAGTACCTTAAGGATTAATTTAGATAACTTTGTTACTTATGCGAATTTTAATCCATATTAAACTTGATATTAAAAATCATACGAAAAAACTTTGCTATACCTTGCAGTAGATAAACATCAATTGTTGACAAAAAGTCGCGCCAGTCATGGCGACATTTATCTCATACTTATTTGATACTTATCTAAGAACAAGTTAAAAATTTTTTTAGTGGATGCATAGAGAAGTAACATTAATTGTAATATTGTAGTTTTAAATAGAGCCCGCATTAATTACATGAGCCCACATTACACAACATCTTTTCCTCTATTTATTTCTCAATCCATTTATATAATATTAATTAAAAATAAATATTGTAATTAATTATTAATTATTTTAATAATTAAATTAATAATGAATTAAAATAGAATTAAAATGTTAAATATAATTAAATATATTCTATTTTATATATATATATATATTTCCATTGCAAAGCGTTGTCATATCATATTCGTACATTAAGTGATACGAATTCATCAATGGCGTAATTAGCTAGTAATGCTAATCGTGACTCAATAACGAGTACATAATGCTCCTCGTAAAGAAAGCTAACGTTAAAGACTCCAACGCAAATAAGACGGTAAATGAATCGCAAATAGCACTAACCGTTGCTCGTTAGGACGGCGATATCCATAAATTTTACTTTTAATACCAAAAACAGGTGAAGGTATGACATTAGTGAGAAGCGGCAAGAACGCCGGTGAGCAGAATGTCTTTAGCTAAGCAGGCAGTAACGATCACCGGGAATAAATGGCGTGTAAAGTAAATATCGATAGTAAGAATCCGTAAAATCGTGAGTATGAATATAGAATACCCGCGAAGTCGCACGACCACGAGGCAATGGAGAGGTTGAAGGGAGTCGGGTCAGGCGGAGGCTGCATAGATGTATCATTATCGAGCTGATCCCTCCCGCGTCTGATCTTTCAGAATCTAGAGCAGCAGGCCGTTTCACATGTGAAAGGATACTCAAGCGTCGCCATATACGACGTGCAATTATTGTCGGGATTCGCCCGTCGACTCACTTCGTGTACGATCGACAATTGTTCTTCAGTGACTGGGCGAAAACGTCTTGTAGGATATCGGAGTCGGTCACGAAAGGGAGTTTAGAGCAGAAATAGCGCCGACGAATTTAATGGAGCATTCATATAACGTTAACGTAAATCGGCGCTCACATTTATGTTTACTGCAATGCTTTATGCGATTCGTACGAGAATGATAAATTTAGTATTCGATTGGACTAAGTTAGTTTTAGAAGATATACAAAACTGGAAACGTTAGAGATAATATCAATGACGAAAGATGACGGTAATTATAAATTATCCTAATTTCAACATGAACATAAATATGAATGTAAATTTGCATATTCTAGAACCGATAATTATGCACAGTGGCTTTTAAGATTTAACTGCAGTGCCTGCTTGGCATCTCAATAATTATGCTTAACTAGTCACATTTACACATACTAGAGATTAATTAAATCGTTTAACTGTCTGCTGTACAACTAAAACTAGATATTATGAGTCACTTTCGCCTACTTTGATAGAATTACATACGAAGATATATACACGCATAGATTATATAAATGCAAGAAAGTGCTGGGGTTGAGTGTCATTTATCCTGGTATCACTCAGTATTTATGCTCAATGTTACATGGCAAACGGTATTCATTTGCCACGATATCGCATTTAACGATTTCAAAAAAAAATAGTTGTATTTGAAACGCATATAAAACGCATATAAATTACCTTTCTCCGCTTGTATCGGCTATGATTACACAATCGATATATTAATATAGTTCTACCGTAACAATTAATTTGATATGAACTCTATTTATTGTTAAGTCCAACTATTCCGTAATGTATTTAGATTAATGAAATTAGAAAATAATCTTTGAGATATTTAATTATTTCAAATAAAAAAAGTTAAGTATGCAAAACGCGAACTTATACCAATAAAACGAGCCACTTTGTATCCTGGACACTCGGCGTCAAAGCGTTAGCCGAGTGCCATTTGCTGTTCCGAACGTTCGTGTCGTAAAGTATATTTTTTTATTGCATGTCCATGATTCGTGGGCACGGCCGTCGACGATCCCGCTGGCCGACGAATGCGTGCAGAAATTACTGCTATTAGCGATTGTAACGTTTCGAACAGGCGGCAGTCAAAGGCCGAATATATCGATCGGCGCCGCGGCGAGGATACCTTTTTTGCAAGATATAAAAATAAATCCGCAATTTTTCGAGCCACGTGAGCGACGAAAAAAACGTTTCGCGTGCCGGCGACGATAATGACAAGCAATAATCCGTATAAATGTAACGACCGCGCGTTTTGTCCCCTAATTATTTCACAAACATATCCGCAATGGGCGGACACAATGACTACCTGTTGTATTCCAGAGATATGTATGTCGGGATACCGCAGGATTTTATGCGAATTTTTTTTGCGTTCGCAAAGTAATCCTTTTTTTAAATTTTAATGTGAATTATTATACATGTATACATCCATTTACAATGAAATTTTATACCCAGAGGTACCTCTTTATATGTTACTTTTTATTTTCCGTACACGGAAAAAATTTTCCTGAAGTCACTGTATCTAAATATTCATAGCTAACTGCAAATTTGAAAATAATTTTATTGTATTGTCAAAATAATTATGTAGACTGCTCAAGCTGATTATTGGAATGTCAAAATATTTTGCAACATTGTTTACCATGTTTGAGTTTTCTAATTGTTCTGATAGTCCAACAAAATTATTTTCAGATTTATATCTAAATTTCTAGATATATTTAAAAATTGTTCTTTCTATTATATTTTTTTCATGAATAACATGCAACACATTCCTAATGACTGAATATAATCTAAATTTATCCAAATGGTTTAAAATAGACTTTTAATCGCGAAAGAGGTTTTAGAGAAAGGTAGTATTCTGTCAATTTAGACTTGAGCAAGCTTTGAATTAAATTGCTTGTAACAGCATTAGAGGCAATGCCATGCCGGAACGAAAAGGGAGAGTGATAGACGGACAGATAGAAAATGCTTTATTATGTTTTATATTTGCGTATCCGTAAAGCGAGAAATTGCCTTCGATCTTACATCTGTCCAACATGTTCCGCGGAAAAAGACACAAAGTAGCTACGTGCGCGAGAAACACGTGATCGCGGAAGACGGCAGTTTATTATCAGCGATAATTACTGACGTTCAGATAACTCGTTACACACCAGTGCGTTTTGCAGTCAGGATCCGTTAAATTGAATCAAATCGTAATATATTCCCAAGGCGCGAAAAAAACCGGGCGAAAGGAAACGGACAGGGAATCGCGCTCGTTCTCGGATGACAATTCAACATACGGCATGCGTGTGGGAACGCGTCATAATTAGGTAAATGGAAAAGAAGTTCCAATGCATATCCAGCACGTGATGGTGCGATAATAACGCGACCACGCCGATAAGCCCGTGATTGAAACTTTCCGTTAACAGGCACACGGACAGCTCATATGCGCCTTATTGTAAAACGCGTATACGCGAGTAAATACGTGCACGTGAGTTCAGCGAGGTCTTTCGTTCAGACCGCACGGGGCTGCGAGCTTTGATGTCGACGGAGAACGATTTGACCGGTTTCAAGACACTCGTTAATCAGCCAAGTGCTCCGCCGGTGGTATCTAATTGACGGCTAATTGAAGTGGACTACTAAATGAGAAACGCGATAAGGAACACAGCGTCGGATTATTACAAAACGCAGAGTTGCAACAGCAAGCGGATACAAATAGCTGGGATTATTAACGATTTTTATGCGTCTCGACCTGATGACGGCGACGATAAAGAATCCGCGTCTTAGATGCAGCGCGAATTCGTGCTTTTAACGAAAACGACATCAGGACCGATATTTAACCAGGTGCCATCACTCATTCGACGATTAATTATTAATTGGAACACTTGCAAATCGTGCATCCGTCGCTCGAAGTGAAATTAATGAATTTGTGCTCGTTTAACTGTCCTGATCAATTTATATCTATGACATAAATTAACAGTAATGCATTTGTAAAGATTGACGTTAAAAAGTACAAAAGAATGCAAACTATTTTTATCGATTACAGGATCAAAGCGTGCGAGAAATGTTGTTGGTATTTTTTGGAGGCACGTAGAGACAGGTGTACGTAAAAGTGATATTTCGTTTGAACAGTATACGCGTGATTCTATTTTGGTGGCTGCTGCAACATTTATACATACCTGTTTTTATGAGACTTATAATTTTATTCCATTACGTCATATATGATCATTTTATTAATACATTTCGATTTACGATTTTTAATTTTTACTTTTTTTAATTTTTATAGAGTCCTATCTTAGAATCTTATCAATATATAAAGTTTACGTAGAAGGAAATAGGTCACTCTTAATTAATGTAATACAAGTTTTTTTTTTATATATTGGGTCATTTAAAAAGTATCCGCGGTTTTTTCATTTAAAAATTGAACAGAAAACCGGGGATACTTTTTAAATGACTTAATATTTCGAATTTGTAACGATAAAATATTTATAACTTAAATATAAACTCTTATAAACAAATAATCTAATAATTAACTTAGAAAGAAAGCACAAATTTAATCTTAAAATGTTATGGAGTATCGACAGCAATAATAGTCGCTTTCTTTTTCACGAAATAGTACACTGACAATAAGTTTAAAAATCATGTGAGTATTTTGTACTTATTGATAGATAATCACGTCATAACTTACTTTCTTTGACAAGTTATCGTATACATTAGATTATAACTTTACTTTGAATATGAGTTAACAAGATTCAGTAAAGCTCTCGAATTTGTACAGATTATAGATAAAAACTCAATTAAATTTCATTTATTAGAATGAAAAGGAACATACATTCAACTGATTCATGACGTCACAAATGAGAAAAAGAGGACAGGAGCACAGGTTCTTACATAACGCGTAAAATATAAGAAAATTAATTAAAGTCTTATATTTCATAGAAAGAAAAGAAATGAAGAAATTTGATTGATTACTTTTTGATTGATTATTTTGATTACTTTTATGAAAAGCAACTATTGTATAACAGAGAAGAGACTCTTGGATAACGTATAATACATAAAGCAAATCAACCAAATCAGAGTCCTTTATTTCATGAAGAGGAAAGAAATGAAGGACTTTGATGGGTTTATTTTCTTGTGCAAGAGTTTATCTCCGCTTATCATTTAATGACGTGCGATGGTGCGACACTCGCAATGGAAATATGCACTCAGAGAAAAGGTTGCTTCGATTTAAAGAAATTTCGGTTGAATGAAAAAATTTCTTTGATTTAAATATTATTTTTTAAAATCAAAGAAATTTTTTTATTTAATCGAAATTTCTTTAAATCGAAGCAACCTCTTCTCTGGGTGTGTAATTAAATGAATCTTCGATTAACATTCGTGACTCAAGTTCCTAGCCACAACAAGGGAGTGGCAATTGGAACATCTTGGGGAGACAGGCGTCTGTGATTCAGACACTTTCGTGGTTATCGCCGCATCTGTCGCGCTGACGGATTCTTTCCCGAAGGAACCGTTCTGTTGCGAGGGAGGAAGCGTGCCGAACATACGTTTCCGTCTATTTTCGTGCGTCATTTCTCGGAGCACTTACTTGAAGCGAGCGAGCGAGCTCACGCGCCGCTCGTTAGGAAACGTGCGCGTTTTAGGATAAGTCTGTACATACACGATGCGACCGACCATGATGTCGTCGCAGCTGCATCTGCAGACTCCGTTCGTTCTCGTTTCGCTACGGAACGAGTCCGATGAAACGGGCCGGACGGCTCGAAAGAGGTTATTTCACGTTGTCGTTATAACAGCGACTTATGTACTTTCTAAAATCTATTATCCCGTTTTATGGATCTCCATTAAGCGCTTCTTGTCCAAGTGATAAACAGCCCGTCATGAGACGCATCCCGGTGATATATTGTATTTTTTCTACATTACGAGACAAGCGTTCATCCAGAGATTCGTATTTTTTTCACGCCATCTCCCGTTGAATTTGATTTTGAGCTCCCAGAGAGAATGTACTGTGTTTTTCATGTTATTCGGTTAATAGAAGGGACCTGTTATTTTCTCCATAGGTCTCGATTACGGCAATTTATTTATCACGCAGAACAACGTTAAAATACGAAGGACTATGTATACGTGAAGAAATTTTGTTTCCGATAGAGTGATTTATGCCGTCTCAGGATGAATCATGCTCGTCGGCAAAAGAGCCGGATAAGTATATAACCGTCGATGTTGGAGATTACCGAGAGCCGTGCTTGATACGAGCTTGAAAGTGGGAGTGTGTGGGTGCGACCAGCCAGGCGATGGAGGAGGATCGACTCCATCTTTTTCCTCCGAAAGCCTCTCGTTCTCCTCGCCACGCGACTCGGAAAAAAGTCAAGCTGCACGTGAAAGCCGCTTGAATAGTCCCGTGAAGACTCACCTTACAGTCGGTTTTATAACGATCGCATATTGGCATTGAGCGCGTCGCTAATTATGCATTCGATAATTTTCAATATACTAACTTCCTTAATTCTAGAACTCTATCGTTCGTAAATTTGACGTAAATGAGCGAGGTCATTAAGCGCTAAGCTGTGTCTGTAGTGATCATAAGGAAGTCCAATCTGCCATGTTAAAAGCTAAGGACAAGTTTTCAAAATTCAATGTATCAGTTTAGACCTCCTAGTGTATTATAACAGATATATTTCATTGATAAAGCTTAATCTACAATGGGTTATTTGCTTTCTATTTCTTGCTTTCTACCTCTTGTTCTTTTTCCTCTGCGAGCGTTTTATCGAATCGTGATTTTTGCCTCTTCCGATCATTTTTTTCGTCATTTTTTTATATTTTAGGTGATAGAATAAGAAACAAAAATGCGAAAGTAGTAAATGCAAGAAACAGGAAGCAGAAAAAAGTATTGTAGATCAAGCTTAAGTGTTATGAGACTTATGAGGAAATATTAGACTATATAAAAATTGACTTTGATTGTGTGCTTATTCTTTCTTTTCTTAAGTTAATAATTACATTATTTGTATCGGCTTTTATTGGTATAATATTCTTTATTCTTGATTTAGATTGTATTCTAATTAGATTTGTATTCATAAAGTTTATCCTTATTAAAAGTGTAAAATGTATGAAAAATGTATAAAAAATCTTGTTTCATATTAATTAAGAATGGCCTATTTTCTCGATAAATATATCACAATAATATATTACTCGATGTCAACAACATTCTAGAGTTGATAACGACTACGGATGTTCATGCTCTAACATCTCTTCCGCGAATATTTCATGCGTTTTCAGGTAGACTGAAAATGTCTTGTATTTATGTCGATTTTTAGGAAACGACCGGCTTAATCGGAAACACTCGGTAATATCTCAAGGCGATTAGGTAGATAAACCACGTTTCTAGAACTGTCATCGTTTGGATATTATATCCAAGTTCGGATCGAGAAAATTGTGCGACAACATGACGTTCCAACAAAACTTGAAGCGTTATCGCGGTAGCATTGTAAATTAACCGAGAAGAGAATAGAATCTAGTCGGATTTACCGGGAATAATAACGGGACTTCCTTATCGTCGGCGATTTACGATTGGCGTCACATATATTCTATGAGAAATAAGTTGACACGGGATGTTTGAACGGCATTACACCGCCAGTCATAAAATATTTATCGCAAAGCTGCATAATTTCATCCGCGATCAGTTAACTAAAAAATGGAAAAATATCAATTTAAACTTTTTATTCTTTACAGTCATATATTATGTAATTAATAAATAAATTGATATCTAATAAAGAATACCCAATAAAGGATACCTGATAAAGGTACCCAATAAAGAAAATTAGTCAATGAATAAATTCATAATTCCTTCCAAATCTTCAGGTAGATTCACCAAGTCTGAAAGAAACAGCGGCGAGATAAAGAGGTCACGACGGGAAGACGCTCTTCTAAGGGTCTCAGTCGGAGGAAGGACCTGCTGGCACATGTTTCGGCTTAAGTCCCCTTGAGCGGCACCTGGCGAGGAGTCCTTGAATCTCTGGGGGCCGCGCCTTCCGGGTGCGATGTGGGGCCCACACGTGTACGCACCCACACGCGGCGCGTGCACGCACACGTCGGCGCTCGTGTCATCTCCCCCGCAGTTAAAGTCTCCACAGCAGTGGCGTAGCCAGTATGTAAATCAGTTCGTTCCTTTGCCACGTAGACGGACGAAGAGAAGTGGAGATCCCGTCGGAGACTTGCCGTCTTCGATTTCGAACGACGACGTCGTTGTCGAAGGATACGACCGTGCCCAAGACGTCGAAGGATCGCAAAGACGACGAAGCGTAGAATCGTGAAGAGAGATGAGCAAGTCCAGCCGGTCGTTCCCTTCTCGCTATCGGGCTCGTAATATTTCCACAAGGACGTTAATGCCGCATTACGCGACTATCGTTTAATTTTGCAACGTTTAATGTCCTCTTGTTGGGATGGTGGAGATAAGCAATGTCCGATAAGAACAAAAGTACACGCTCAATCGGCACGCCAATGTCGAGATTATCTTATGGTTTTTCTAAAAAAAACTCAGTTGAAATAATCCTAGGATCAAAATTTTTTTTATAAAATCGAGTGACGCCACTGTCATGCACCCTGCGGCACGCGCTGTTATAGAGAACCACCCTCTCTCCAGCATTTAAACGATATATATGGGTTTTCCCGTGTCTTCAGCATCCGCTTGCCGGTAGGACACGTGTCCCGCCAGACACGGTAGTCCTAATGCGTCTCCGGAACGCGAGGGAGAGCACGATTTATTAGGAACCAAGGAAGATCCGATCCGGATCTTCCATCGGAGTTAGAAAAGCGCCCGGAAATTCAGCGAGGGTGAAATGAAGTAGTAGTGAACAGCGTTCAAAAGCTTGACGAGTCTATTGCATCTATGCATAGCACAGATCCAGTAATATTGCAGCCACATTGCAACGTTCACCAATATCACAGTAATATTTAAAACATTGCAGCAATATTGCAAGCTTCTATGCAGTATGGGATTCTTGATAAATTATACTTAAAAAATCTAGCGATTTTTTTTTATTTTGTCGAAGTAGAAGAATAAAAGCAAATTAATCCATCTGTGCACGTATTTTGAAATATTTTAAAACAAATAATAGAAACAATTAAAGGGGCATTAAGAGTCGGTAAATTATTAAAATATTGATTGTTATATTACTTTATACACTGTTTTCTGCGCCGACTCTTTAATATCCCTTTAATTGTAGAGAATCTCCATAATTAAAGTCTCTATTATTTCTTTAGGAAGGAGGAATCCTGTTTAATTTTTTTACTTTATTGAAATGTTCTGTTTTATCTTTTCGACACATTCCCAGAAGCATCGTAAAATAAAATTCACGACAGTTACATCAAACGATGTTCACGACGCAAGTGCGTCACGAAAAACGGCAGGCACCAAGGGGCACGACAAGGACAACGTTTCTCTCGGAGCAAAATAATAATGTCAAGCGGTCGGTCTGTCTCCCCGTGTTTCTTTTGCTCTCTTTTCGCTTTCACGACTGCCGCCGCGACGGAGAGACACGCAATCTCGTACCGAGCACAAATGAGCGCAATGTTCCGTCTGGTCGACGCGAATCTCCGGCGCATGTCGCGGGCCCACGCCCAGAATACTCGATCCCCTACATCACCCCGGGGCCACCGGACGATATTGTTGCCCCGAAATCTCCCGTCGTGGCCGTTCGAGCGGGGAGAACAGTGGATTCCATGATTCGTTGTTACGAGCACAACATAAACCCTGCTGAAGTATACAGGGACGAAACGTCGTATCCCGAAATTCGTGCGCACTTGCATTCATCCTGATTATTTCCTTTTCTTTCTTCAACTTTCCTTTTTCTTCTCTTTGGCATAATAAATTAGATAGGTAGATATACGCATATTTTTTTATAATATAGTACAATTCAATGTAGTATAATTTTCTAAATAACTATCTACGTAATTCATACAGTATGAATTATTTCAGTAATGTTATAATGTTAGTAACATTATAATGTTTCAACAATTTTATAATAATATTGGATGTTGCAACAATGTTGTTGCAAGCAACTTCTGTATTGTATGGTTAAAATAGGTGGTGCAATTTCGTGTACACGATACAATTCTAAATAAAATAAGATTCAAATTTAACTTTTGAAGTTTAAGTTTAGTTCTTTCCACTTCAGTATTCTTTAATACTACATAATGAGATCAGAGTTACCAAACTTAAACCTCGAAGATTGTATTTAAATCTTGTTTTCTTCAGAATTGTACCATGTTTGAAATTCTATCATCTTACTTTGCATTTTATATGTACATATTGTATTAGATTATATTTAAAACACACACACATGTGTGTTCATCAGTGTATTTTATATAAATTTTATATATAATGCCACTTTCGTTTATTGATCTCTGGCGTTTTATCGAGATGAAAAGGATAAAGACGATGCAAATTCTATCAAGCGTTATCTGTCTATTGTATCCCGTTATAAAACACTTGTATTTGTCTCCCGTGGCACGATATATTCGTTAATAACAGGCTATTCCGCCAGTGCATACATTACGCGCCGGAATCTGCTGGCAGGAGAAAATAAAGCGATCTCTTTGATTTATCCGCGGCCATTTCGCTCCCTGTTTCGTTCGTCTTTTTCTCTCGGAGGCGCGGAGATACCATCGAGCGATTCATGTGTCTCGCCGATCCTCCCCGCCGATTTGACAATGTCGTGGCGCAGCAGCCACGAGGTCAGAGGGACACCTAGGTGGAAATGCAAATACATACGCGACTGCCATGCCCACGATTATTGCCGCGCCGCACATAATCGGCTATTTGTAATTATAATGCTGCAATTAGAGGGTTGTCGTGATCCTGGGAGATCTACCGGCGCGATCGTAAGGACGATTAAGGATCGGGTTGCCGTGTACGCGCGATCCGAGCTTCATCTAAAATGTAAAATCCCCATCCCTTCGTTTGACCCCCTCGACACGGGTCTTGGGAAACTGACGAAAGTCGCCGTGACATTCTTCCACATTTTTTTTTTTTTAGATCTCCTTTTGAGTCGTCTTTGAAACATAATGGGACACGTGGGATTATGATGTAACGGTGATCGAAAAATTATTGCTATCCAATAAATATTGCCGCTTGGTGATATATGAATAAGACATTCATGCTTAAAATATCCGTCGCCGCAATTTACACAAGTGCAACGCTGCTGCGTATACGTATCCATTTTAAACCGAAGATCTGAAAGTCCTATGCTTAAGCTGAAACGTATGGCGGTAATATTTCCGTACCGCGTTATTACCAGAATAGTTCGCACGACCTCATCCGGATTATCGTATATGCTAATTTACCTTCGACGTGTCGCCGCACAGAAAAGAGGTTCGAATCTTGATCTTATCCGTGTAACGAGAAGATCGCGGCGTTTTTATGATCAAGGTATCCTTCGTGATTCTTGGCTGACTTTTCTCTTCGAGAAAACGATTCAACCTCCCATCGTGTTCGTCGACACAATCGCCGACTTAATCGAATTTAAGGGTCGTCGAAGTACTGGAGAGACGGTGCAGCATTTTTCGGCTAGGAAAGATAACTTGCTTAAAAGTGGCGATTATATTAGTATTATACGAACACATATATATATATATATTAGGTGTTGGAATTAATTCGTAGCGTTTTTAAATGAAAGAATGTTATTTATTTCACATGAGCATTAAAAAATACATTAATGAAAGTACTTCCCATCACTTGTAAAACGCTACGAATTAATTCCAACACCTAATATATATATATATAAAATAAAAGAAGAAGGTAAAATAAAATATTTTTTAACAATATATTTCCTAGGTTAATATTGAGTTCACGTTTATTTTCTATTAAAAAGATTGCTTGTAGGACAATTTGTATTTTCAGGATATTGCAAGATCGGTCCAGAGATTGCGAAGATGAAAGAAGTATTTGATATCTATGACTGTATTACATAGTTCAAACAACTATAAATATATAGTTATAAATTACAATTATGTTATGCAACTATTTTTTCTTTTAGTAATCGAATTCGTACACGGAAAGAAAAATTTTGCTGAGGCATCTAAAATTTAGCTCTATAGATACAAATCTAAAAATAATTTTGTCGAATCATCTGATGAGCGATGCTGCATGAAGTTTTAATTCTACCAACCAATTTAAACATCATACATAATTATTTTAATGATCCAACAAAATTATTTTCAGATCTGTGTATGTATTTAAAATTTTAGCTTCAGCAAAATCATCTTTTCTGTGTAAGAATCGAAAACAACCCATTGAGGATTACTTCAATATCATAGATGGAAGTTCACAAGGATCGTTGAAGACGTGGCATGTTCATAGATTTAACGCGTTGTGTGATTTTATGGCCGTGGACTATTCAATAAGAGTACCATGTGCGCACATAGTAACTCGGAGATAATTGTACGATGCGAAATCAGACGATTGGACGAAGTTGAAGAACATATTTAAAAAAAGCCGGCATAAACAGAGAAAAGGCGAAACGAGCGAAAGCAGAGCACGAAGGTTCCAGCGAAGCGTCTGGTTATATGGTTTATTTAAAACGGCATTCCGCGTGATGGTGTCTACTCAATCCTTATCTAAAGCAGTTATATACAGTCGTTCGAAGTCTCGCCTTCTTCAGAAGGTAATGTACAGCTGTGCTCCTCTTCCTCGGCGTTCCTTCGTCACCGATTCGCTTCTTCTCTTTAAGTCTCTCGCAGAATATTTTTGCTCAGCCTTGCGCGTGTGTATGCGTGCTCGCACGCGCTCTCGAGTGTTTGCCCAGAGAGCACTTCATCCGATATTCCATCGGGCATTCGCGGTCGGCTCTTACATCGCGCCTGCAGGGTTATCGAATCGTAGCGAAACGCGGTCGAAGAGCGGATGGCCTATCCTGATGAAGATATCTCCGGAAAGAGACATGAAGTACGCAACCTAAGACCGTCTCATATCGCCGGTTCTAAATACCTGTTTTGTAATGGAAAGAACAATTTTGCTAAAATAATTAAAAATTTAGCTAGATATAAATCTGAAATTAATTTTGTTGAACCATTAAAATATGTAAAAAACTCAAACATGATGATGCAGTAATGCTGCAAAAAATTTATGATATTCTGGCAACCAACTTAAGTTTCCTATATAATTATTTTGAGTTTTCAGATTTATATCTATAGCTAAATTTTTTAATATTTCAGCGAAATCTTCTATTCTTTTCATATATATATATATGTAGAATTTGGGAATGATGAAAATGACTTCTCTTAGAGTAAGATTTCAGATAGCATTTTGTCAAGAAAAAAGAACAAAAATGAAAATTGATAGCAATTACGTAAAATAAGAATGAAGATGTATGAAATTAATGAAGATAATTACCTTTCTCCCTAATTACAATATTAATGCTTGTTTACTGTCTGATAAATACGTATAATCAATATATGAAATTATTGTTGCGATTAAGTGGCAATAAACCATTAATTACACCCATACCTATATTAAATTAAATCAGTAATCGGGAAATGAAAAAAAAAATCAAATATTATAAAAAGTTAATTTCGTAAATTACATCACACGTATCCTGCATGGTTAGACCAATGTTCAAATTCAATCGAGCGTTCGTATTACTATCCTTCACGCTATAATCTCAATAATAACACGTTCTGCTTGCGCTCGAATATACTTTGAGTGCAAAGGGTTAAGTTTCAATCACTCAGAGCAGGTTTTGGTTCAGCGCGAGCATCGGGCCCGCGGCAGCGTGGAAGGTGATTAAATACGAAGAAAGACATTACTCGTAGCACATCGACCTTGATCGCTCGGTTTTATGATGTTACATTACGAACGGATAAGCCGTTTATGTGTATGGGCGGGAAAACTCACGTGATCTCGATTCGACGAGGGCCTGGAGAACATCATCGGTCCAAGCCTCAGAGCCTTCTTCTCGCACGCACGAAGGCGTGTCGGAAAAAGAAGTTTTAGATTACGCGCCGAGTGCAACTTTAGTGGCATCGTAAACCGGTATCTTTACCACTCGACACCCACGCGCTAACGCACTATCCTAGAGCGATCTGCCTATCAACTAGCGTGAAAACTCGGTTTAACACTCGCGTGCGCTCGCGTACGCCTTTCATGACAAGGCACCGTGGCCTCAGCCTTACCTGCTCGTTGCCGCTTCCACATTATGTACGACTATCTCCATGATCCAACTGCTGCCTTTGAACGCGTTAAAGACAAGAGCGATCAGCTCGTTTGCGTTCCGTTAATTCAATTACGTCATTCCTATGCTGATTTTTGTATTTGCAATACGTTTAGAATTGTTGCGTGGCATGATAATAATAATAATCAAACGACCACTCGGAAAGATTTTGCTGAAATGTATCTATAAAAATTTAGATAAATACAGATCTGGAATAATTAGGTAGAACATCAAAATAATTATGTAGGAAATTCGAGCATGATGAATAATGCTTCCAAAAATTTTGACATTCTAGAAACCAGTCCTGCATAATTAATTTGACAATTCAATAAAATTATTTTTAAATCTGTATCCAGCTAAATTTTCAGATACCTCAGCGAAACTGTTTCTTTTGTGCAGGTATCGAAAAAAATCGTCTTATAATTAAATGTTTTGATAAGTTGGAGAATTTCTCTTTTACTTCAGAGAAATTTTTTTTACATCATGATAAAATACATTTCTTTACAATATTTCCTGGAAACGTTAGAATTTAAGTTTCCGAATAGACTGCCAAAATTTGCTGAAAGCACGGGATGAATACCAAATTCCATGTGTCAATTGAAAGAGGGACACCTGCAACATCGAGATCGCACACTCTCTAAAAGACATATTCAAAGAAAGAACTCGTTTCCCCGATATGTAAGAGGTCGAATTTTTCGTGCCGGGGTGAAGAATAAATGGAGCCGCTAGCGATGTTTGTACGACAGAAATCTCACAGGAAATCCTATTTTTCGTTCGCGGATTCACGAGATTCGACAATGAGTTGTCGATTTCGTCTGTGCTCTAGGCGCAACTAAACTCCATTTTAAGTCTCGTCAAGAATCGAGAATGGTGCCGCCCACAAGATTAGTCAATGGACATCCGGTCCTTTGGCACAGGTGGATGTTTGTGTGTTCCTTCCTTTTCCCTGGATTCTATTGGGATTCGACTGTGTTAATATTGTACAAACACAGTTTCTATTTACACTTTAATTATTGGATTATATAAATTGCAACATGTATATATTATCTTAAATAAAAATATTTCTATCTTTTTACATAAAAATATCGTTCTTTGTTATTATGTACAAATAGTCAGTAGCAGAATTTCTTGAATAAAAGTCTGTTTCACATTTACACTACATTGATTGTCCGGACAGTGCACCATATCGATAATTTTTTCAAACTATTATCCTGGTACTAAAAATTGTGGAATTAAAAATTCCACGCATGCAGTGCACTGGTAGTTTTACGATTAGTTGTCCAAATATAAATATAAACTATCAGTAATGCGTGAGTAAAATCATAATTTTTAACACTTGGACAACAATTTGAAGAAACCATGTATATAGTGGGGCACTATTCAAATAATTAGTTTCGTGACGGTATATCGGAACAGCCGAGAAGGCAGCTTCGTGTCGAAAAACACATCGTCTAATATCGGACACGGTGTTAATGCATTGGTTCTACATTCGCGTTTCGGCGCGTGGACCGTCTGTCGGGGATAAGAGGTTTTACCGAGCGTACGGTGTGCCCATAAGGTGCAGCAAGGCGCGTGGTCCGCGTTTCACGGTTTACCGAAAAATTAGCCATTAATTTACGCCGCGGGCCGGTGGGTGTGCCGAGCACGTGTAATGAATAGCCCGCTTGGCGAGCGAGGCCCACATGGTGCGTTTTCCGGGAGGATTATCATGGCTTTCGAGCACCTTGGGGGAAACGTGTCAGGCAATCTATATTAGAGAATGCGGGGCGTTTAATTATAACTATACGTTATAGGAAAGAAGATGTGTTGCGTGTGTACTCCGGAAATTCCACTCTCGAGAAAAAACGACGGAAAAGTTGATCTTTAATTTTTGAGTTTGCGGGAAAATTCAGCTTATTATTAGGTGTTGGAATTAATTCGTAGCGTTTTACAAGTGATGGGAAGTACTTTCATTAATGTATTTTTTAATGCTCATGTGAAATAAATAACATTCTTTCATTAAAAACGCTACGAATTAATTCCAACACCTAATATTTAAAAACCGAAGACTATATAATATAATTAATTAAATCATACATTGATATAACACGAGTATCTTATTACACGAGTTATGTTTGTTCAACTAAGACTTATTTATGCAGCTGTGGAGAGAAAGTGAGATAATTTTAAGATAATCTCTCGTAGTCATAATATAGAGCAACCAGCTGGTACGACAAGAATGCGTCATGGAAATCAATTTTAACGCGCGAGCAGCGTGTTCTCATGGCTTATATACAAATATTCCGGATTTTTTTTTCTGAAAAATCAACGTTCCCATCGCGTCTGGACTCGAAAAATGATGCGCACGGCGGATCCGCCGTTCGATACCGGATCGATAACAAAAGATTGAAGGAATCCGTATCGTCACGGCTAGAAATCGATTTGTGATTCACGCACCCGGCGACGATGTAGCGGTCGAAGCGCGAGTCGCAACATCTAGCGCCGAGAAAAACCGGGCTCGCCAATGGCAGCTCGATTGTGCTGTCGAGAGTGTTTTACGGGCGGGATACCACGGTTAATAAAGCTCGCTCGTATCCCCCGCCCTGATCCCGGTTTCCACGTAGTCGAGCGGATCATCGCCGGAGCGTTCGGCCGCCTCGTAAGTTTCATCGTAATTATTAATTTTTACGAGGTGGATAGATAGGTAGGCAGTCAGGCAGGCACACCTCGGTGTGCAAGGCGCTGCAGGTGCGATAGAGATCTCCCTCTCCTTCTCGCGGCCTGGACCACCGGCGCACGTCCCTGAAGAAACCACCTCGTTCGCGGTCCCCATTACCCCGCTCGTTCCATTAGCCATCGGCGCGAGCGAACGCAAGCCGCCCGGCAAGACCTCGCGCGGCTTCGAAGATAACCCCTTGTCGGCGCGGCGAAATATTTTAATTCTCAGCGAATGGAAACGCCTCGTTCTCTCGCCTCTCACCGGCGCTAACTCATCCACCTCGTTGCACAATGTCTTCTGTTGACTTTTAGGTGCAGACATTTTTCGAGTATGAACAGAAGAAGTCTGAAGTCTGTTTTCTGTGCTAGGGCTGAACTAGTGTACTACATTTTTAATACTTAAAGTGAGATATATGTTTGACGAAATATTTGGCGAAAACGAGAGAGTTCTAGTGCAGAGTTTAGTGCAGGAATAAATAACAGATCTCTAAAGTATACAATATTATTGCAGAATGAATTCTGCAAATCAAATTCATATATGTTTTAAGTATAAAAGTATTGAATTTCAAGAAAAGCGAACAGATTTGGTTCCTATGGGGTGCTTTCTTTACAGCGTACATAGGTGTTAGAGTGAAAAAGCACCTTTATTATCAATTATTGATAATCCGTGATAGCGATGTCGCAAAGCTCAGATAATAATTATCAGAGTTTCACACTTGTGAGAAAGATTTTCCCTAAGTCGTCTACTGTTAAATCGTTTCGCATAGCGAGTCGCGCGAATTAAAGGCGTTTACGGGGTGACTGGTTGATCGACGCACGCGCTTATCGGTCGTTTCTCACGGCAAACGACCGCAATTATCTGCGATAGTGCCGCTGGGAAGAAGTTATGGAGATACTTAGTCCGAGTTAATTAATTATACTGCTCCTTCATCACCGTAAATTGGCCAAGTGCTACGGCGTTGCAAAAACTATTACGATTTCCTGCGATCTACGCAGATTTATCTCTTACAGTCTAATGGGACTTGGAGATAAGATACGAATAATGCTGCACTATTATACCAAAATTGCAATAAGTATTGTGTTTAAAGAAGTAAACGGGATGAAAATTAACAGCATTCCTTTGTCTACCTCTTACATCTTTCATCGATTCAAGGCAAGCTTGAAGCTGTCGCTCTACTCTCGCGTACTGTGCAACGAGGAAAGGTCCCGCGTCCGAATTTGCAACCACAAAAATCATTTAACGATCCACGCTGCGCGCCCGGCGGCGCCAGGCAATTGCAATCCTCGAAATGAGCGCATAATTCCGCGGTGAATTGTCGAGTATAATCCGCTAGTAATAATTCCCGCGGCGGCTTTTAACGAGCACTTCGGCCATGCGGCCTCCGCGAACTGCCCCGAAACGAGCCGGTCGCGGGTTGCTCTCGATTCCGCGTGTAACTCTTAAACCGACGCCACGACGTCGTTGCGGACGGCACTTAGGCGAGAAAAAGGCGAACGTAAGTACAGCCTCTCGCGGCCGCGTGGTTACGTGTCTGCTTTGGCGTTTACTACTTACTGGCCGAATAGACCACCCACCGTGCGCATCTTATCCGGGATCTCGCTCCGCCGCGCCGCGCGAGAGCAGAGATACGCGCGAGCGTTATGAGTCGGTAGGTACTCATCCCTAGTGATGGGATCAAGCGTCATTTCGATCGACGTCGATTTTTAGCACCACCGAGATTGTTGTTTCGATGAATAGATCAAAAATACGTCTAAAATACGAAGCTCATTCTTGCCCGTCTTAAGATTGCTCAAATATTACGAGTTTTCTACAATAAGCCGTTACCTAAACTTTAAGTCTTAAACCGTAAGAAATTGACCAATCACAGAGTGTGAGAAGAACAATGATTGGTGAACTTCTTATGGGTTAAAACTTAGATTTAATTGTTTATAGAAAACTTATTAAAAAGGGAGCCTAAAATCTAAAATTTTGTATTGTTTTCGAAAGATTTGTATTTGTTGCTAGAATGATGCTGCATAATTTTTTTTTTTTTTTTTTTTACATAATAATCTGTATTTTACGGAATAAATAAACAAAGGATACTTTTAATGCTTGTATATTGTACATCGTGATTTGAATTTAATTTGATTGAAAATTGGGAGATAGTAATTTTGGATCGAGCCCATCACTACTAATCTTGCAGCGGAGTGTCCGGTCGACTTCTCAGGTTCCATATCCTGTTCGAGCGTACGAGAGGATCCCTACGTGCATTGTTTATCCTGTGGGAGGTTGCGGGATGATACGGCGCGGCCGTCTTGTAAACGTTGCGCAATAACATCCCGCAGCATTGCGTCTGGTCCTAAGCTCGTCGTTTTATGCTGGTTGTAAGGTCCTCTGATCGCCGATGCGAGTGGCTCTTTCGAGCAATGGTTGGAGGTATCTATGGGCGCAGGTAGGCTTCGCGCATAGCGAGGAACTTTAAACGGGAAAGAGAAACCTTTGCCCCTTTCGAGAGGAGGGAGCAGCTTGAGATCACTGACTTTCGTTTATTCATATCCGCATGTTTCATTCTCCGAAGTGCTCTTATTATTAGAATGCTTAGAATTTACTTACGTAATGTTATGTTAAAAAGAGTAAACTTGTAAAAACATTCCTTGTTCTCACTGTAGAAATGGTTCGCAATAGCTTTGACGTCTAAAAATTTTATGAATTTACATTACTCTGTTATATGCATTTAGAAAAAAGACGAAGTCATTCATAATGGATCATGAATGAGTTTTTTTTTTACCCGGCAATTATATTATCCATATAATTATACGATTCCATTATATTTTATTATATTTTATCTCATTATATCTATCTCGCATATATAATTGCTATAATTCTACGTAGATACGAAAAACGTCTACCGCAAGTACGCCAGCGGCGGAGCGGCCGATCGAGCATGGTTTGCAAGTAATAACGATAAATATCGCGCGATTGAGTCTTTTAGCTGGATGAAATGAACGTTAAGTGCATTCTTCGCTCGGAATCGTCCCATGAAGATTCGAGAAGATGCGCTACCTGCTCTTCGCGGACTCTGCGATGCACCTCTTCCACGCCTCTCTCGTGCTTCAACCGGCTCATCCATGGCTTACATCATCGGCGTTCTACATATCGTTCGGTTGCCGCATCGGCCGGTTACCCGAGATCGCTGCGGGTTAATAGAACCCGGTACAGGACGTGGCGTATAATTAGATGAGATTTAGCGGGCTGCCGGGTGCACCTGTGAAGAAGATTACCCTCTCGAGGCGCGTTAGGTTCGTACGCTTTAGGTACTCTAGACGAGGAACAAAATGGCCAAGCATAGGCGAGTGTCCGGTTCCCTTTGTATTCGCTACCTGTTTTAAGACATCCCCCTCATGCTGTACTCGTCTTCTTCTTTTTCCTTGCGCTTGCGTATTTACGAAGAGGAAACGGACCAGGGCGATGGACGCGGTAGAGACAGAGGGGAGGGGAGAGGGACGCCAGATCTTTTGATAGCACGGCATTCCTGCCCATTCGTCAGACATTTGATAGTTTCACGTGGGAGCCGCAGAATTCTTCGTGGTGGCTATCTTCGTTCCCTCTTCTCTCTCTTTCTCGACCCCTCTTGCTCATTCAACTTCATGGAGCGCGTTTGGGTGTCAGATACACGTTTCGTGGTCATCGATGCCCCTCGATATGTCCCCTGCAGAATCTCCCTTCTGCATGTTTCTAACGCTGCCGACCAGTCATGTCTGGCCACGCTATCCTTCTTCCCTGGATTCTGCGATAGCTACGAACATTCTTCGCAGAATGTTCTTTACGTACCGCGTCGTTTTACTACTGGAATCGCTTTAAAGATAGTTCCAATGATGCCAATATATTCCTTCTGTCAAGAAATGCGTCGCATTCCACGTTGTGCAGAAGTGTATAATTATAACTGCGCTGAAATACATTGAAACAACTTCTTAAATATCAATCATGAAAATATTGCAGCATTTATAGATAATAAACATTGGATTAGTCGACTTAAAAGCTTTTTGTTAATCTGTTTAGAATATCCAAAGTATTGATACAATGATGATATTTCTACTGAGAAAAAATGTACCTACTAAATTTTAATAAATATTTATTTGAAATAGAGTAAAAAATGCTCGTATATTTTCTTAATAATTAACACAATGTCATAGCTTTCGAGCTATAATTAAATTAACTTTAAATTAATATAATTACAACAAACGTTTCGACTTACAAAGCCTTCCTCAGTGCTACAACACAGAAATACAATCTTAAATTAACCAACAATGAATAACGGATACAATGAAAATTTAAAAACCATTGGTGGTGAAGTGTCAAAATAATATAAAAAAAATTCGAACATCAATAAGTATCCCGCTAGATGACAATAAGATAGGAATATTTGGATATTTCAATCAATAGTAGATTAATTATGTTCATCGATCAAATAAGATTCGCCAAATTCCTCAGTTGAGATCGAGAATCCAGTTTGTCACAGACTTGTATCAAATGATTTGAGAATTCATTAGTTACGAATATTTTATGATATTCTATAAAACAAACAGATTTATTAAGATAATATATTATTAATGTGAATAAGAGGCACAGAATTAAATAATAACTTACGGTAATTTATATAAAATACTGTAATCTAAACTCTCGATCAAAGATCCGGTTAAGTTACATTAAAGATACTAGTATTGTCTTTATTGATGATCGATAGATCCAAAAAATTCAGACAATAGTCTTTCTCATATTCAATAGTGAATTTAAGTCTATCATGCTGTTCATTAAATGAATTTAAAATTTGAATAACTTTATCTTTAAGTGCAATCATAAAGACATCAACATATTTAAAGTAAGCAGAAATCTGAAATTGTAAAGAATTTAACACTCTCTCTTCCAAATCCTCCATGACAATATGTCAGAAATGATAGGGAAAAGAGAGGAATCCATAGATATACCAAAAGTTTGTTTGTAAATAATCCCATTAAAAGTAAAATATGTCGATGTTAAGACAAATTTGAATAGTGCATATTTATTTGAATAGTGTCAAATTTGACAATATTGATTTGAAGAATTTGTCAATTGGAAATATTCATTAAATTTATTTGAAAAATTTGTCAATTGAAAATATTCAAACGTAAACATATTTGTTTGGTACAAGAATCATTACTTTGATTTAACCATTACATTTTTTATTTAGCAAACATTTATTTACTATTCCTACTATTCAAACAATTATTTATTAAAATTAAATGCATTTCCTTAATATCAGCGATCGCAACTTATCGTAACGACTCGTTACATTATGATCAATGGATCGGCCGCTACAAAACATTAAATTAAACAGCAAGACAAAATCGAGCTGAGCAAGTGCCACGTTCTGCGCTCAAGCTGTTAAATTATAATACAGGTAGTCCAATAATTTCCGTACGCCACGATCGTCGCGAAAGCGAGAAACGTCGTCGAGACACCGCGCGTACGGTGTCGTAAAATTAGATTTAATAATCCGGCGCGTAAGGGGGCCTCTTTTTAATAAGTAATTAATGACTTCTTCGCGCGGCTCGGCGTATTCCGACGTGTATATCGTGAAAGTTATTGCGTACATCGTCGGGCGCGCCGCGCATCCGTCAGAACCTTCGGTTCCAGCGAAGGGACTGAACGGGTCAGTGCGCGGGGAACTGGAGGATTTGCATAGCGGCTATCATGCCGCGCGACATATGCTGGTTTACCGCGCGACTACCATCGTTTTGCGCCGGTGGACAAGCGCGCGGTCCGCGGAACGCATAAATAGACGCGCGCGCATAATACACGTAATATATTTGTAGATCGCCGTGATACCAATGGCGTGCCGTACTGGTGACCATCGGCCGAGCCTCGGGGGACCGGGCGGTGGGCACTGCCCTCCCGCGTCCCATCACTCTCCTCGCACCGACGATATGGTCGACCTGTTATACGGAGGCACCGCGATGAAGTGCGCCATGTGCTGGGAGACGACATATGGGCACGTGTCCAGGATCTGATAAGGTCGACCGCTTCAATTGACTGCAATCATAGGGGTTAGAGGTATTAACTCGCGGGGAATCTCGCACCGCGCAGTCTGCGACCTTCTTCGGGAATTTTCACGTAACGAGAGCCTGCAATTGACGTCCCTATCGAATTCTTCGGATCGCTGAAACGGAAAACTGTGACTGCTCACTGTTTCAATATGGATTGTACTCTTTTTATGGTTCTTTTGATTTTTCGTAGGAGTCGAACCAAAACATTTCTTCTACACAAATATGTTGTATTGATATATCAGTGAACATATGGACGTAACATACTTGTTAAAGGATTGATTGTCACATTGATTTGTGGGAGTTTTGGCTAACAAGGATCTGGAATTGACAGCTTTATCACATCATCGGAAGGCAAATCATTTGTGGACAAAGCATGAGCGAAAGCACGTTCAATTGTAATTAATTGACAAGCTATTCGATATTATGAAATAAAAATGATATAACATTACTGTATGCGTTATCTAGATTTGTTATTTGAAAATAATTCAATATAATCATCTCTTTTAAAACGCGTCAATAGTACCGGACGCAAACAATTAATTTACTATTATAACTAAACGCTGTAGCGCTAACATAACACAAAGATCTTGTCGATAATTCGCAAAAGATCAATCTATTGAGCTGAAATAAAGGCTCCATGGTTTTATTTACTTGTCATTGCTGCAAAAGGTTTCGTGTTCTCCTTCGTAACGACTTCGTGATGGGCTATGAGCAACACGTCTTCATTAAGCGGTTGAAAGAACCTCTTTCATTGTCTAAACGAGCTACAGAAAACCGGTTGATCGATCAATTGCCCGGGACACTCACGTCATCGTCAGAGTGCCATAGGCAAAGAGAAAGACCTCAATTTGATTCATTAGAATCAATTTCATGGCCAATGTGGCAGTGCCGGCTGCTCCTTGTTTTTCACAAATTAATCGACTGACAATTACCACGTTAGAAACAACGCCGCACCATACGAGCGTTTTTTGCGTCAGTTGGCGTCGTGTGTACAGCATATTGCAACAACACGACATCATGACGACAGTTCCGTTCGTTAAAAAAAAACAGACGGTAGTGTAATTGGTAAGAGTATAAAAAATCTCCGATATTCTCGTTTTAGCACGTTAAACAAATTTAAAGGAATTATATTCTGTTTCGTGAAAAGACATCTATTTGGCTAAATCAAGTTGTTTAAATTAAATTAATTGTCTAATTTATATTGAGTGAACAAGAATATTTTAATTAAATTCGTTTTATAAACTATAAAGACGTATCCTCTACGACGCAATATTGTATTAATTGTCATTAATAAGTTAAAATCATAAGAGAGAAATACCTATGGTTTTTTTTAGCATAATTTTTTATACAGAAAGGTCTTGCTAAGATTGACAGTTAAATCCTTCTCCTCCAAATATATTCAGGAATGTCAGTCGTGACCTTTTATTTGATAAAAGAATTTTTTTTCTTTAGTAATCGTATGTTTTATTAGAATTTTAGCCGACGGCGAAATAAGTTCCTTGGGTTCTCACAGCGCGGCGAGTCCGTTGAGGTAAAAGAGAAAGAGAAGGTTTGGTTCTTGCCGGAGGCCAACGCGATTTCACACACAATTCGAGTGCAACCCCGAGATATCTCCATATTTTCCCAACGAACCAAAACACTTTCAAACAAACCCTCTATACGAGACGACGGGGTCCGCAATGAGAGAAAGAAAAACTGCCCTCGCGACATTCGCCTCGAGGAAATAAGAAAAATCCTATAGTTCTGAGAGATCGGAGAGACGTTGCGATCGGCATTGGCTCACGACAGGTTCGGACAAAGCACCTTGCATTGTATCCCTGTCAAACCCTCGGGGCCAATGGATCCCAGATACCAGTCGTAACAAGATTATTGTAGGCGTTGAGCCATAGAGAATGGCTAAGAACTTACAATGAAGATCCCAAAACGAATCCCATTCCCTAAACGTTGTTGCCAAACTTATGTACGTGAGATTCTCTCGAGGAATTTCAGCTTCTGATTTTTTCAAAGAATTAGAAGAGGTGAAATATTGGAACATAATGACACAAAGCAGTAAGGGGACAACAACGCTACTTGAATTGTATTATTTTTCTCGTTGATACAAAATAAAAACGAACAATCGTATTAATTAACTCGACAATGTGAATATAATTAAATATTTAAATTGAATATTTTCTGATTATATTTAAATTTACTCTCTAAATCTGAATCTGGATAATCACTGATATCATTGCCACTGATAATCAGTGAATGAAATATGTGAACCCTAACTTAGTTGATCTTTAATATATGATCTAACTAACCTTGTTTTAGTGCATAATTCAGTGAATATAGTATTGGAACATTTAAATTAACGCAAATATTTTAGTTATTAACGCTCAAACATTCTTCCTTTTTTAGTTGAATTTCACTGTTTATTAGTGCCAAGTATGTTACTTTAATTAGTGACTCCATTGATTCAGATTTAGAGAGTATATAATCAAAATATACATATTTAATTATAATTAGAAATTAGATCAATATAAATAAATTAACTAAATCAATTAACTAATTCAAGTGCGACAAACCGAATCAGCGCGCAGTAAATTTATAAAAATTTTAAAATTGGTTTATAAAAATTTGTACGTGAACATTATTAAGCATCAAGATCCGCTTTGACCGAAAATAAGATTATTTCTCTTAATTAATATTTAGATTATTATTAATATTTAGATAACTGGTATATTTAGTCGTATCAAAAAGGAGATATTTTCTTTCTCTTACGCTATGCCATTCGAACAGATCTTTGTAAATTCCCTAAATATTTTACATATTACGAATCAGCAGTTGAGCGACCTAATTTACGCTCACGCATAAGCGAGTAATACACGAGCATTATTGCGGAATCTTAAATTCATTCCGTGCATATGCCGATCCTAGTAATTAATAAATTCGTAGCCCGACAGCGACCACCCACCACTTTCCGATCCAGAGTCTCTCTCTCTCTCTCTCTCTCTCTCTCTCTCTCTCTCTCTCTCTCGCAGTTTCGTAACCATAAACGGCACTTTCGTACGCATATTGGATTAGCGGAGTACCGTAGCGCAATACAGCAGCGACCCGCTGACCAGGTAAGAACGTGGTCTACCTGCTCGATCGCTCTCAGCGGGAGGTCCGGGCACCATAATTCCGCCTTCGCCTTCGCCTCCGGCATCATTACGGGATGCGTGTTGCGCGTTACACCGGCTACCAGCGGATGAGCGACTCGTTGGACATAATCATGACGAGTCCTCTCTATCTCCTCACCATCGTCCACCTGACTGCTGGAAGGCAGATGACACCTTAAAAGCGAAGCCCAACGCAGGGGGTGACTTCTTCTGCCGATTCGTCAGGTAGAAAGATACCTGCAGCGTATCTGCTTTTAGTCGTTGTCGTGCCTGATGTCACTTGCCTTTACGCTCAGTCAGATGAGTCACTAATGAGAACGAGCCGGCGGGATCGGCCAGACGAAGAGCAGAAGCTTTGAGTATTACCATTCGAAGCTTATCTCGCTCTCGCGATCGTCTCAGTTAGTGGGTGCGTCATCTGCTGATGGCGATTAATTAGTCGCTCGTGGAGGCCGCGCCGATCTATGAACATCATTACTTGACAATTCGACTGAAATAGACCTTGAATGTAAGCTTCCTGTGTTACCCGTAATACTTATCTCAAAATAACATTTCGAGGAATTTATTATCAATTTTATAGAAGATAGAAATTTTTATTATACGATTATTTTATAAATTAAGCAGTTTCTTATGTATAAACAAATATTCTACAATAGATGAACTAAATGTAAAATTTGATTGTTTGAGAATTACAATATTTCGAATAAACAATATTATTTACATTCTAATTATTGAAATATTAACCTTGAATGTTATTGCTATTGAATGCTATTAAAGTATTTTTACTAACATTTAAATTTTACGTATAAAGAACTAGATCATTTTTAATTAATGTAATACAAGTTTTTCACACATTTCACACTTTAATGACAAAATATGTATAATTTAGATTTCTATATCGATATAAATTAACTTATAACTTAATTATTAACTTAATTATTAATTTAAAAGGAAAGAGAAAGTAAGCACACTCTTAAATTCATTCTTGATGTATATAATTTAATTGTGTATGTCTTCTTATAACACTTAAATAAAATATATACTTAATAACACATTACTGCTTAAAAATAAAAATCACTTATCACGCTATTTATTATAATACTTTATTACCAAGAGATTCAAACTGATATATAACGGACAGAATTTTTAAAAGCTTGTCTCCGCTTAGTCTAACTTTTAGAGATTGGACTTTCACTGAAGGCATAGTTTAGCGCTCAATGTAAAATGTACGTATCGATAGAGTTAAATTATTATAGTTAACTAGGATTAATTATATTCAATTAAGCTACGTATATTATATTATCTCTACAGCATAGAAAAAATTTCAATTTTTTAAATTGACAATATTACTTTTGCCTGTCGGTTCCTACGCTGCATGATGTAAAAATCGCAAAAGGCATGACATGCATTAAAGTGTGACGTTATCGTAACGATAACGAGTATTCGCGCGCCGAAAGCGACACGATCAAAAGCCCAACGTCGTTCGTCCATCCGTCGCTTTACCGTGTATAGGGTCCGTCCGGTTAAACCTTTGCATGTCCAATTAATTCAATGAGTGAATCAGGCCCCATTCCACCGCCTGGCTCGTATGTAACGTTTTAATGATACTCCTCGCTTGTCTCAACCAGATGACTCCTGATGGCTATCTATCCCCTGACCGCCAGTGGCACACCCCTATGGACGACCCCCTGGCATCGAGCACGTGCCACGTAGAAAAAAACCACATGTGACGGAATATACGCGCCGACTCATTACGAAATGTCGGATGCTTCTTCCGGCAGGTATGACACGCGTTTGCGTAACATTTGTTTCTAGGCCGGTATAGCCGACACAACATTTTTTGCTTCGTATATATACTCCTTAAAACTTTTAGAGAGTATATATTTAAGTAAATTTCACGCTGAAGAATAAAATCTCACTTTTATGTTCATTTTCATCAATGTAGATTAACTTTAATCTTGATTCAACTTACTTTTTCAACTTAGTTTTAAATCAACGATTCAACTAGTTTTAAAAATTAGAAGAGGATGAAGAGGAAGTAAGTTGAACTGAAATTAAAAGTTAATCTGTATCGGTACAAATGGACATTAAAAATTGAACTATTTTTTTCAAGATTGATTCAATTTTTATTCTTTAGAGTGAGATTCCATTTCGAAAAATTTAGAGTGATATTAAGAAATCTAAGGGTATTCAGAATTCACGTTTCATTTATTTTTATACTATGGTGAAAGTGATCCTTTTATAGACTAACTTTCACTTGTTCGAGGTTAACATCCTAGATATTTTCAGAGCTTTGATCTAATCGACGCTGACTCTTTCCTCAAGAATTCTGAAGTTTCCAGAGTTCCAATTTGTTTCAAAAATATTGTTTAAGTAATATTGTACAAAGTAAAGAGAAATCTCTTAAGATAAAGAATATTAACTTCGTCTTTTTGTTACAAAATAATCCACGATTCTTACGAAAGGACATAGAACAAATTTGTCCTTGCGAAGAAAGATGTTTTCGCAGAATAAATATATAATTAACATTGACGAGAGCCTTACCATTATTCTGTCAGCGACAACGGTAATATTTTTTAAGACTTGACGTGAGGAGACAAACCTAGAATGAGCATACTAGAATCTTGATACTAGGATATCAGATTATATGTCCGTTTTTCTGTGAGAAAGAAGAAAGAGAGAAGGTTCAGGACACGAACAAGAGAAGCGAAAATGGACTTTGCATGAGCGACGTAGTGCGTCTCGTGGGATATTTATTACATCGGGATATCGGAATTATTGCCCCGTGGGCCGGCGACCGATCCGCAAATGGGACAGGTTGTTTTGCGTTGGTGGAAACGTACGATAAATCGCAAAAATTAAATCATCGCTATCAGCTGTTGATAGTTGTCCGGCATGAACAACGTACGAATTGTAAAGGCAAGATGATCATCTTCTTCGTTCTCCATGCCCCGTTTCATTCTCGTTGCAAATGGTTTATAATTCTATCTTATATGATGATTCTACGAATACACTTTCCATAGTTCTGGAGCGTTCAAACATGTCTCAATAAAAAATAAGTTACACGAAAAAAACGATTTTGCTGAAGTATTTAAAGATTAGATAGATATACATCTGAAAATAATTATGTTGACTCAAAATAAGTATATAAAAAAATTCAAGCTTGATGAGAGCAGTATTGTTAAAAATTTTGACATTTTAGCAATCAGTTTAAGATCAACATTCTACACAATTATTTTGATAGTTTAACAAAATTATTTTCAAACCTATATCTAATTAAATTTTTAGAGATTTCAACAAAACCATTTTTTCCGTGTAATAAATAGTTAATTTGAAAAAATTCGCAGATCACGCAACATATTAGAGAGCTTTTATTAATTTACGAGATTATCGTAAAGGTCGGTATCGTACGAAAGGCCGGATAATTCCTGCGATTTTATGTCACACGCAATCGCTGATGACAATAGCCGTCATTCGTTCCTGAAGAGAACACTCCCGTCTCGTTCCTGAGGAGGATCGTGTTTGAAGTAAGGCATCGTAATGCTCGAGTGAGCGGCGGCCGGAACGCCGGCGGCTACGAAGATCCCATCGTATAAGGTACACCGGGCATAGCGTGCGGAGTAAATGTTCCAATCGTCGTCGTGCCCTGTCCACAAATTATTCCTCGTGTTCTGCACGATGCGCAGCACGAGCTCGGCGCACACGCGCGCATCGTCCCCCGAGTACGTGCGCACGTACGAGAGTTCACGGCTCCGAGCTCCGAACGACGGCGGCGACGGCGACGACGGCGGGTGCAGCGACTCTTCCGCTCATTCCGAGAACCGAGTATCTCGTCTGCGACTCGTAGAGAGAGACTCTGGCGTCTTGTCTCGTATGCCACGATCGACCTAGCCGGACTCGATACTCCTCCTTCCCGCCTTCGGTTCGCAGGACGCGACGCTGTATTCCGAACGACCAGTCGGCAGGGACAACGATAGAAACGACTATGAGAAAGAGAAGTCGCACGAACGAGCCGGAGAAGAACGATGGTGGAGAACGGTAGCACGTGTGGCTACATCGATTCGTTTCTCGTCTTCTTGCGGCGAAGTAGTTAAGACGTTTCTTCTTCCCCTGGAGGCTGGCGTCGTGACGCAAACGGCTCGTTCCGAGTCGAGTTCTGTTATTATTATCTGCTTGCACTGTTAACACGCTCGATTGTCCCGAGGCGTCTAAGAGGCAAAAAAAGGACGATGTGCAGGCGGATTAAAACGATAGATGGAAAAAGAGTGAACTGTTGACAATGAAAAGCATAGAAGAGTATAGTGTTCGTTCTGTTTAGAAATCGCGGAAATTATGATGCCCTCAAATTATATTGTATAATATTGATTGTAAGGATGCTGTGTCGTTGATAAACCAGACAAAATATATTAAATAATTATATTAAATGAGATAAAATTTTAACAGTGTAAAAGTAATAAATTAAAAGATTGAATTTATATCTCCAGTTAATGTGTCTATACTATTCCTACTGAAAAAAATCATGTCACAACGTTACATGATGAAATCATGTAATTAAAACATTTAAACATTTAATTTATTACGTAACGAATTGTTCCAAATTAGTACGTGATTTTTTTTTTAATGAAGTAATTTGAAAAATCACGTGATATTAGAAATAATTTTATCCATCATATGATTTTATAGTTGTTAAATTTTAAAGAATTGAATGATAGAAATAGAAGAAAAAAGAACATATTATCATGTAATTTTTCAAATTACGCAATTTTTGAAAAATCACGTATTGATTTGGAACAATCCGTTACATGATTTATGTGTTTTAATTACACAATTTCTTCATGTAACTGTGTGACGTGATTTTTTTCAGTAAGAATAGCTTTTCAGTACTGGCAGTGTAATGAGAACTGCGATAGACGTATAATAGACTCCATAATAGACGATATTGTAACAGTAGATTGATACAGTAGATTAATCTTGCCAATTCTGTTGAAAATTAGCATCTCAAATTACGAGAAATAATGACGACTAAAGAAGTTAAATAAAGAACACGATTGGGCGAACAGAGGAGAGCGTTCTATTTTCTTCGAGCGGCCGATAGTCAAGGGTTCTCTCGTTTGTTTCTCGTTTCGAGTCGTGTCGTTTGCGTCGTGAGCTCAGGCGAGCACCGCCTATCTCTCATCTGCCGTCCACCTGTGTTCCTCGTATTGTCAGCACGTGGAATCCCGTGGAAATTAACGATTGACCCCCGCAAGAGTCCGGGGCTTATCTGGCTCGCTCCATCGTGGCAGTGGAGACTGGAGAACACCGCGGCCGCGGTTGCGCGCGATTGCAGATACGGCGGTGGCAGTGGAGGCTGTGCGGTCGAATAAGTATATCGCCGACTGACGCATTTACAATATTGGATACGGGATACTCGAGGCGAAATGGCACGAAAACGAAATGGAAATTGCGAGATACGAGCATGGATAGGCAGCGGACGTATGGCGATCGATGTACATCTATCGCCGTTACTGTTATTGCTGCTAAAGATCGCTTCCTCGAAAATTGAATATTGCGTGGAAACTTGTCCTCTCTCCCCGACTGTCTTCCATATAGTACACGCTGAATTAGTTACGTCAATGCCAAATTGGCCACGTAAATCGCTATCTCTTTCAGCTGTTGCACAATACGCGGAAAAAAAACAATGCGGGACATAATACAGAATAGAGAGTGACTAGGAGCATTTCAACAGCACATTAGCTGCGATCGATTGAAACGCACAAAAAGCAGGTGCTTCTTCTGGGGCTTTAGTAACGAGCGAAAGAGTTTCTTTGAGAGAATGAAGCCGATGCGAATCGCTGGAACGAATAGAGCCGACAGGTTCTAGATCCTCTCCTTTCTTGGCCCCCATCGTTCTTACCGCGACTCTGACGTTTCAATTAAATTCAAGGCGCGATTCCGTCTTCAAGCGAACTCCGTTGGCGATGCAAATAGAATGAAAGTGATAATTGTGCATGCACTTCTCTAGAAACTCAATATTTCATTTTTGATTGTAAATTCATTCGTACTTAATATATTGTAATTAAATTTCAAAGAAAAGTGTAATTTTTCTAACGTGAGATATTTTAGTGGTGATATATTTTTTATTCTTATCTATAATTGTTATAAAGTATAATATATGTGTGTGTATATATATATATATATATATATATATATATATGTACATATAAAGGTAATATTGTGTGAATTCATATATTACGAAGTACAAAATATTAGCCAATTTGTAACAATGCTTTATTATACGAGATATTTTCTCGAGCTGTAACAACGATGTACTGACGCTGCATCTCTCTCAGAAATGATATTGTTTATATTTTGAAACCAAGTAATTACAGAAATTGATTAAGTAATTACAGGATTGATTTACATTTTCACGTATATAGAAATAAAAAATGACAAAATGTTATTCAAGGGACTGATTGAATTATTATTGCTACTTTGATATCTAAAGTGCATACATTTCGTAAGTATTTAAAAAATATAAAATTTCAAATCTTATATCCATTTACATTTATTCTATGAAAGTTAAGTATAAAATAAATAGTATGAAATTAATAATAAAACTAAGAAACTGATTACAAAAATTTGTGCCACAGTCAAAATCTACAGCTAGTGAATTTTGCAATAGTCCTGTCTAACTTTGACCCGTAGACATCTGCTTATTGATATACAAACTTCCAAGTTCGCAAACGTCTCGTATAAAAACGAAATCATCGTACTTCCGAGAACCGCACCCATGCTGAGTGACAGCCCGTTAAACTCATTCCGGACTACATTCAGATATCATCGCGAATACTAAACAGAAACAGGGGTGCTACACCGCGCTCGTCCTTCTTCTCGTCGCCATAATTTTTGCTCGATACGTAACATCGATCCCACCCGCGAGAATGGGCGACCGTTTGACGGCATACACGTGGCGAATAGATTGCGATAATGTATGCAGGAAGTCTCCGTCGATTTATGATGCATGAAATTTTCTCACCAGCAAAAATTCGGTCACCGACCGAAAGAAACCCAAGAGACAAAAGGATACATTGATTCAAAGTGTTTTGTCATTGCGCATTTTGATAACGCGTTACACCCCGGCACATTTGTGAAGCATTGTACTTACAAGCTGATTTGAATTTATAAGCGCTGATGCGTTTCTCATTTGAAAATTTCCATTGTACAGGACTAGGCGGGCGTGTTTCAATACTTAGACAAACGTCTTTTCCCTCAAGATATCGAACTTCGATTGAAGTACAATTTATGAGGTCAAGGGAAATTGAAGTTTACGTTAGAACATATTACTTGAAGCAATGAAGAAGGTTGGATAGTTAAATTCTTTGAAGTTACAAATATTTCCCATAATTTCTGCAAAACAAATGTGAAATCATATATATAGCTACATACCTATAATATTATATATAAAGTGACAAAAAAGTTTGGACACGAAGTTTTGTATTTATCAAATCATTAGTGACGTATATTTAGGAAAAAACTTAGAGTTTATATCTGATTAAAAATAATTAATATTCAGAATGGCCACTTTTAGTATTGACATAAGCTTTAAGAAGCTTCAGGAATGTATATATGATAATCACTCATCTCTTTCCATAATTAAGTTTTAAATAATCAATAGAATTAACACGTTTTCATCAGCTGATAAAAATCTTTTAATGCAGGATATTTTTAATATTTAATAAAATTAATATTCTCTCTCTCTCTCTCTCTCTCTCTCTCTCTCTTCAGAATTTATCATCACAAACATGCGTTACTAAATGATTTAATAAATACAAAACTTGTGGTCAAACTTCTTTGTCATCCTGCAGACAATAATTTTTTTGGAATAATTGTTCCAGCAATTCGATAAATATTTTTTTTAAAAAGATATATAAATTGTAGGGAAAAATTTTTTGCGAAAAATTTGCCGTAAATTTTACGGGCGTGGTCTAAATTATCCATGACCGTCGTTTATTTTCCCCGTCCATCTCAGGTTCTCGCCGTATCTCTCCGCGCCTATCCGGCACGGTTATTTGCAGGAAGGAGGTCGGAGGAAGCGTTTATATAAAGAGAGACGATCGTCATCGCGCAATGAGAGTATAGGTAGGTAGGTGCCCCGTACGTGGGCAAGTCAGGAAACGAGGGCACTCGAGGATATCAAGAGAGGATACCGAATAGACCCCCTCCTACCCCTTCTTTATTAATAGGGACAATCCAACGTCTGTCACGGGACAATGGTCAGGACTACGCCCAGCATATCGGCCTCGTATATGCTAAAGTGTATCGTGTCGCGATGTATTGGATGTGCTTACGATCGTAGGTCGTAAGTTCGTGCGGGTTCGGCCGGTACGTGTTTCGAGGTGGCACACACGTGTCCTGCACCTCCGCGACCTCGAGACTCGTACATAATGCCCGGGGAACAGATACATTCGGTGCATCCACCGTGCAAACGGGCCAACTAACTTCTCGAGACTGCACGCTCGTGCCACGAGTCCATGACAAAAGGCACTCCTACGTGCAAAGCTGCCTGTTCTCTCTTTTTCTTCGCGACCGATATATCTTCGCTACCACGTGCTTCGCCATTAGCGACGCATTACGCCTCCTTAAAATAACATTATTGATGCGATGTTATGGAAACATTTCATGAATTATCTTCTAGTTCATACAGTAGTTAAAAATAAACCTAAATAAACTTTCATCAACAGCATTTTTATTATTACAACTAAAACTATAACTTCCGATTAGATTTTATAGAAAAATAACTTCCTTAAAAAACCAACTAGCTTGATTTTGATTGTCTACTTAAAATTAAATAGCGTGATACTCAATAGTTGAAATATTGCAATCAACAGTAGTGTCGATCTGTTTACTATGCAAACGATCCAACTAACTTCTATGTCCTTCTATGTCCTCGTGCCATGACATCGTACGAAGGAAGTTCCCTTCTCTGCCTCAAGAAGGTTCTTACATATTCAGGAACCTTCCATGGAACCCGATAACTGCCCGCGAGGTCACGCGTTGAAGCGTCGAGTGAACCGATCGACTCACCGATCCGGTCGGAGTCCTTTCGTGAGCTTATATATAAACGGTCATTCTAGTGCAATCGGCGCACTCTCGTATGCATAATGACGATTCCGTTGCGCGACAACTTTGCTTTCGAAGTGCGATGCTCGAGCAGAGTAATAAATGAATTAAAAATTATCATATATAGTAATATAATTGTAATAACAATTTGTAATTATTTATAAATTAATATCAAACTGAAACTTTTTGTTATACTTTTTTTTCGCTAAAATTTAATAGCAAAAACCATGATTTATATTACCTTCACGTACAATAATTATCGCATTTAGACTTCACTGCCTGGCGTAATTTTAATTAATACTATAATTAATACAAGTAAAAATAAGTAAAAAAAATAAATCAAATAAATTAATTGCCTCGCTTCTCATGGTCCACCTCTAAAGAATTTTATTTCACGCCGGTATAAAGCGTATCGGGAGGATGATAAATTTCGATTAAGCTCGGTTAACCATTAGCTCGCAATTTTCTGCGCCCTACAAATTAATTTTCTCGGTTATAACCGGAATCTCTGGTACAAGACACACGCGACTCGTCGTGGAGCTGGTCGTAAGAAATGTATGGGCGTCACTGATTTCTGACACTCGGCTTTTAATATTCAATCGCCAAGAGAAAAGGGAAGAATTACGAAAAAAATATATACCTACGGCGAACATTTATCGGCTATCGACGGATATTAACGGACGAAGAAACGCCGAACTGTCATCATATTTTCGTACTGCGCCTGGGCGAAGTACCGTAATAACGCTTTTTGGCAGCGACTTGTGCCAAGACGAGGACGTTTTTATCGCGGTGACACGTTTATAAAATTCTCAGGAATCATTCTCCATTGGACCCCGGCAAGAGTATCGGGAAACCTGGACCGAGCATCGCAAACGTAAGTCGAGCGCATGGCTCATGTCGCGGCATCTTTGTCGGCGGGGCCGGTTCTCCATCATCGCTCTACCGATAGGAAAAGGGATGCGCGAACCCGACATAGCCGGATGAGAAAAGAGAAAGAAAGATTTAGAGAGAGAAAGAGAAAGAATGATACATGTGCGGCGTCCTTAGACCGAGAGACGAACCTGCTCGGCTCTTACCGGTCGAGGCGCTCATATATTAATTAGTACGAGGAGTCCGAGTTATTATTGGCTCAAAATTAATAGACCTCTTTGCGGATAAATAATCTGTGTGCCTCCTACCTCTTCAGACCCGTATGAACCATTCTGCACGCCGAAGAAATGAAGAAGGAAGGTACGAGGATCGGAACAGGAGGCACGCTGGACGTGTTTATTGGCGCGGACTCGACGAGTTCCTCTTTGTCGAACAAGTACAGGCAATTAGTTTCGTTCAGATTTGTGTTTTATGTCATCGCATCACTACTGGACGACGAGTATTAACGAGCGCGGGGCCCGCGCGTTACGCAAAAAGCGCAATGAAGATGAAGCGCGTGACGCAAGCGAGCGAGACTTCGTGATGCAAATTTAAATATATTACCATTGCCTTTGTGCACGACGTGTATCTGAGCATGTTATCAGAATTAAAGAAACGGAGTGATGAACGTATCGTTTGTTAAAATCTAAACGAATAGGGATCGTACGGGCGCTGAGACTCCTCGGATGCTAGACGAACATTTATCGCCATCGTTCGGCAAACCGCGAGCGAAATATCGAATTTCCTGGCGCGCCCAGAATTGAACGATGCCTACTATTGTATCGCCATCAAGATCTACTAGACTAGTCGGCTCGTCGAGTCGTTTGTAAGGCTATTGTCGGACTTGACAAATGTTTTTCCATCCAAACGCATACGCGTGCACAACGTTGTTATGAAGCCTCTATAATGCGAACGGTAATTTATGAAACCACGCCTGATTTCACCGCAAATATGGACACGTAACAACATAAAAATGAATGATAAATAAAAATAGACATTTGCTGAAGAAAAGATCCGTGACTTTCTGAAGCTAACACAATCAGTGCTACCCTCATTAATTTCTCGTTAATTCCAAGAAGGCACGATGCATATAAATCCCACAAGATCATCACATATGTATGTATGTATGTGTCAAAGTGTTAAGTACAAATATCTCTGTTCGTGTCTTCACATTCATAAATCATGGTCCGCAAGCAGGACCAATTTCAGCTGCCACATATAAGACACCCTTTCCTCTCGCTATCTGAAAGTCCCAAAGAGCCCTCCATGCAAAACGATAGAAAAAAAAGACGAGTTCTCGGGGGCCTTTTGAGAATCCAGCCGCAGGTTGCGCAGGTTGCCCCGGATCCTTTCCGAGCGTGCTGCCGGCTTCAGGGTGGTCTCGAGACCTCAGCGCGGGAGTAACGGCGACACGGGCAACGTGCTTCGCATCATATATCCCTTCCACCCAGCGCACCCACTTTGGTGCCCTTCCATCCCCCTCGCCCAACATCATAACCGTCTAACAAATGGCCGACAGATTAGAACTAGAAACGGTACGCGCGCACCGTGTCCCCCTCGGGCCCCGCCACCTCCCCTAGATCCGTTCATCAGAGAAGCTACGAGCGTCGGTGCCTTTCATGAAACTGAATCTCGTGGGGGCTCTCGTCCATCCCTCCCTCCCCTCCCCCCCCCCCCCGACGTGCAACCAGCCACGAGATAACAGGGCAATAATTCAAGAACTTCACGATACTAGGACTCTCGAGAATCCTCACCGTGAAAGATTAGTCACGGACGTATCCAGGATTGCCTTCTTCCCTTTTTCCCTTCGTCGTGTCTCCTTCTCGATTTGGAAAACGACTAAAGCGAAATGACAATACGATCTCGCACCGATATTTATTATATTCCCGGATATTTCCGCGGTCATATTTTAAAAATAAATAAATTGCTGTTATCGCTGAAGACATCGTTACGTATGAGAAAAATTATCGTATTTGCTCTAGTCCTTTCTCTTCTACGATACGAGAGTTACGTGAATGTGGATCTCAGTGCTTATAACGCTGCTAAAATTTATGCGAGTAATAAGAGAGAATAGTAAAGATATATCATTCAGGTAAATTATTGAGAGATAGAAAGATTGTGAAAATTCAATGAATAAAAGTTTCTACTTTCACCTAGTTAATATAACCTAGTTAATATAACATGAATTCCGTTATAGTCCTCTAACAGATACATCATGATTTCATGATTCGTGTTTAGTATTTACATCCTGAATCCAAACGTGGTTCTAAAACATACGCGAGAGAAATGGTATGTTTTCGTAAAATTGCTACTTTTAGAATTTTATTTTTAAACGAGTGTTCGCAATCAAGAGGATTACGCGCGAGGATCTATGTCACGTCGTCTCGATGTGTTATCAGAGTTCATTTTCTGGTAATATCCAGAGCACGTGGGAGAATGTGCACAAACTGCATGCAATTAGGATCGTCGCTAAGTCTGGTCTCGTTACAAAACTGATGGCGCCTAACGGGCGTAAATCCATAAATCCATGTCAAAAAATAGGTTAAAGTACTCACAATCAGGGCGTTAACTCACTTATGTCTACGGTTACATAAATGCTACTTTGTGGTTTACCTGATACAAAGAGCTATTGTGTCAACGTTTGTTGTTATCTAAGAACGAAGTTTCGCTTCTACAATTCGGATAAAAGTGTCACCTGTCAAGTATATTAAGCACTCCTTTATACTACTTTATTAATAGTCACTCAATCAAATACTTGGTTAACATTCATTACACACACGCACACACACACATATATGTATTTATACATAATAGGTAATTCGTAATGTACCATATCTCGTACGATCAGCTAAAGATTTTTAAATGTAGCGTATATTACTTACAAAGAAAGTCTAAACGAGACAGCGAAGTTTAAAGTTAACAAAGAAAGGAGGAGAGCAGGTATCTGACGGACGTTTCTGATTTAATGCAAACGATTTTTTTCGCATCATAGAAAATGAAAGTTGTCTTTAATGAGATGTTCACTGAGCGTGTCGATCAAGCGTACTTTTTGCCGCGCACGCAGAGTAATCAACAGGCGGACCGAGTGATCGGCATCCCAGCGAGAAAATCGCGGACCACCCTGCTTCTATCGGCCGGGGGGTAATTAAGTGCTGCGGAGTGATAGGCTGGCGTGACCGACGATCATACATCGCGCCTCCGCGTTCGTGATCCGGGGCACGAGTCCCTGCTGATCGCTCCGACCCACGAATCGTTCGACACGATCGATTTGTAGTATGTTCCGAGAAGGTAATTACGATGGAAGACCGACACAACTCCTGTCGATCATTTTACATATTTTCCTTTTCCCCTTTGCACTTTGTTACTTGTCGTCGATGAATATACAATCCGCATCCTTGTCTACTTCTTTGATCCAACGAGTTGATAAGTAAAATCAAATTGTACCAGCAAGAAAATTTTTTTCTACAAAAAAGAAAAATTTCAGCATAGTCGAGGACATTAATCAACGATTTTTATTTCAAAGTTATATCCGGATACAATTTAATTTCATCTTACGGTACTCATCTCACATTTTTGTCACTGAGCTAGAACATTATTAGCAGTATTGCGAACCGAAATCACCGTTAATACCTACTGGCAATAACTCAAGCAGGCAATCCTCCTCCGTTTAAGTCTGACGCCGAGGAAACTTTCCAAAAAGCTTATTAACGGCGCTAGCGCGCAAAAGGTTTCTTGCAACTGAGAACAAGCATGAGAAGAATGCCCAGAGCTAAATATGTGATCACGTTCATTTCATTCGCGCGTATGCACGCGTGCGTGCGTGCCTGCGTGAACGAGGACGCGCCTATTGCGAGCAGGTTGCTTATATTTGCGGTTTTATGCGCACAGCCGCGCCTTCGCCGCTCCAATACTCCGGGCGGTCGTCGCGAGATATACCTGCGTTCTTTCCTTCTCGATTTCTTCCAGGGGCGGATTGGTCATGAGACTTATCAAGAAGCATCGAAAAGACGCAAATCCAATTGAACGTAAAATATGTTAAATTGTTAATACAATGTTATGTACGTGTCATAATAAAAATGTAAATACCGCATAAAATATTCTTTTTTCCCTTTTTTAATTTATATTACTTTTGTAAATTTTTCCAATGTAATACTCTCTCTGTCAGTCCGCACCTGGCATCTTCCCGATGCCATCTGCCTCTTTTTCTCACAGTGGCTCCATTTCCACGCGAGAACATCGCGTGTGCGTACACCTATTAATACGCAGGCTCGTTTTACTATTAATGCTTTTTCTCGCGGTCGAAAGATAGTCGGTTGAAAAGATTATTACGACGATGCGATCAGTTGAGCGAGCGTAATGCCCGGATCGCCATAAACGAGTGTATCGATTTACCACGATACATGAATACAATAATATTTGTATGACTACTACAGTATCTTCCTTAATGATTTGACGGTAATCTATATATACATATGTAATTCTCTATATACGCACTTCGATTTCCTACAAGGCTTGTTGTAAGATACGTAACGCTTTGCCATGAATGGCCTTTTGTGTTAGTCTATATTATTTATAAGAATTTTATAGTTCATAATAATGTACCAAAAGCAGCAAACGAAAATAATATTATTTTTAAAGATTAATGCGGTATAGAAAGCTGCAGGTGCAAAATGTTAAAGCAGCAAGCCGCGCGATCAAATCAAATTTGTTTTTCATATCTCAAGATTATAACAAACGACATTTGGACAGTTTTCTGTTTATAATCTCCTATGATAGCCTCGCGTGTGCTTGGCTATTAGTGTACAAGCATATCTGCTGTAAACATTACTTCTGATGCTAGTGCAACATTGCAGCAGATAACGATATTACAACCCGATTCTTAATAACAAGTTGACCGGTTAAGTCATTTTGATTTATCTTATCTCGTGACTTCTATCCAAAACAAAAAAAAAATTAACTTAGGGAAAAACGATAAATCCGTATGTGGTTTGCAACATTTAAGTTCAGTGCCATGTTTATGTATTTCTCGACCCTAATCGCTTGTTGATGATTTTTCTCAAGTATAAGAACATTATTAATCTCGATAGAAATTTATTCCAATTCGATTAGTTCGAGATTTATGCGCGATCATTTCAGGTTCCTATCTCGGCGCCACCGGTAGCTGCCGATGCCATCTGATTTCTCGAGTTTTACCGGTTGCGACAATCGGCAGTCTTCCGCAGAGGGAGGAAAATGATGAACGAAGTTGTGCGAAAGAACGATTTCGCGGTAATCGGCGCCGAGTTTCGAGCTAGCGCGCAATGTCTTGGCGCCGGTTTACGTGATCACGGTACCGATACCGTGACGTTATCAATGACTCCCGATTGCAGAAACGTGCGATGGCGGCTTCCACGTTATAAATCAATGGCGTTGCTTGCGAGTCCGCGGGAATCCGAGGGAGGTACCATTCGATCCGCCAACGGGTTCTTGATTATCCGGTTGCGATTATGTCGTACGACATGTATACGCGCAGAAAAGGACTCCGAGGAAATGAGAGAAGTCTCGAAGTACTCAAGACATAGACAGAGGGAGAGAGGAAATATAGATGGACCAATTGACACGATGGCTATCCGTCTATGGACGCATACGCGTAATTAATTGGCATTGGAAAGTCGATCTACAATCTTCATCGTCGACCGGCAAAGTCCGCAGGCCGGAACAGATAACGAATCCAATCTGACGCATGCCTTTTTTGCGTATGAAGAACGTACACTGCGTTACACGATCGCGAATGTACCGTTCAGTTCGATATTATCTAAATAAATGAAGATAGACTTAGATGACGCAGTGAATTAGACAGAAGAGCATCGTTTACATCAGGTCTATTCTTTATTCCTGCACTCTTCCAACTGAATAGCTTGTTCTTTTTGGCTGAACTTTTGCACTAGTTTTCCACCAGTCCTCCTGGAGGGAAAAGGAAGACAGATGAACTGGTGTAAAGGTTCAGCCAAAAAGAACAGGCCTATGTTGACATGTTGATATGAGTTCGATATTATGATTCAAAGTCAGTGCCATACGAAACGCATATTTGCTTCTATGAAAAATCATTATAAACAGAAGGAATCAATTTACAGTATTAAAAAGGGGAAATAATAACTTTGTAGGAGTATCTCAAAATTTAGCTAGATACAGTTCTGAAAATAATTTTATTGTACTATCAAAATAATTATATAGGAACTTCAAGCATGAGTATTGTTGCAAAAAGTTTTAACATTTTAGCCATCATTTTAAACGTCCTATTTTTTGATGATTCAACAAAATTATTTTCAAATCTATATCTAGCATTTAGATCTTTCAACAAAAGCGTTCTTTCCATACATCAGCCGGAACCAAATAACTCGAGTTTTATTGGATGAAAGTTAAATAGACATGCGAGTTTAAAATGTCGAAATCGCATTAGAACACTCTCATGTATTAGTCGCGGCGCCGTATGAGCGATGGCCGACACACCTCGGAACGCAGCGTTTCGAGGTGCCGGATGCGCGCGCGATCGAGTGGCTGGGCACGACGGGCAGACAGATCTCCGGCTTATCAGCGCGGTGCAAATTATAGAACCTATAAGCCGAGCGCCATATCGCGGGACATGCAAGCGAAGCTGGGCCCCAGAGCGATGCATATTCAACGAGCCCCTCCCCCCCCCCCTCTCCCTGGTCCTAACGACGCGACAACAATCAGCGAAACAAACCCACTTATGATCAACAAGGGTATACGTCAGCCGCGCTGGACCCGCGAGCGTCTCGCGGACAACGTGTCCGCTGAATATTCATGAATCTTCTCCATGTATAAGCCATGGAGAAGGTGAAAGAGACGTCGACTGGGGTTGTACTGGCTTATTGTGATAGTATTGATTTGTCCTTTGCACATTCGAACTATCGATCGGCGATACTGTAACTTGGTACTTTCATATCGCGTTATTGAGTCGATCATTCAATTTTGTCAACCGTTATACTGCGAATAATAAATTTTTTATCGTTTATTTTAATCGATGTTTACAGCCAATAACGTAGTGACACGGTATTCGGAGAAAACAGTATAAGAACAGTATAGCTATCGCACCGTAATGATCTGCAACACTTAAGCTTACACTTAAATGAATGCTTTCTGAATGCATAATAGGTACGTTTCATAGCGCAAGATGTATGGGTCGGTCATTATTGAAATAATGCGGTCTATTAAAACGTCTATCAACGTGTCTTGTGTATTTGCTTTCCCGCGCGCGTGTCTGCACAACCGAAGAGTTCTTATTAAAAAGGTCCCAGCAATACGAATGTATCCTGGGTGTTATGGAGGTAATGAGCCTTGCAGCTGAGCAATGGTGCATATCGGTAAACCTGATCACCGCCTGCACCTCCAACTTCGAAACTACGTGCGCAACTATCGAGGACTGTGTCGCGTTGTCTCATTGTATCTGATTTTCTTACAGCGATAAAAATTTACAATTATACAATCTACATAAATTCAATAATAATATCAACTATATAAATGATAAGCAATTTTTAAGTCATTAATAACCTTATTTATCATACCTATTTATTTCATACACCAATTAATCTTTGCATAATTACGAACGAATCTCGAGCGATGAATCTCGTGCTCGCGTTTCGCCAACGAGGCCACAATCGCTCAACCATGCGTGTTGAATGCTGACAGTAATTCGTGCTCCAGTGGATGCATTCGAGGTCGTGAAGGTGGAACCTCGAACAGGTTGCGCAAGACTGCTGTCGTCGCTGTTCGTCGATAAATGATATCGGAGGAGAGCACGTGGTACCAACAATTTTGTTAGACGGACGTGGAAGATTGGCCGACCACCGAAGCGTTGCCGTAATCAACGTGAACATCCGGTAGTAATAATTCATCGATTACTACAAGGTGTACAGCTTGTTGCTATTAAGCGGCGAATGTTTATAAAAAGAACCGATTTATATCGAATCAGCTAATTGATATCATTAATTGAAGGACGCCCCCACAACGAGGTGCATCACGAAACCACAGTAATATCGCGGCAAGCTTATGTACGGGAAATGATCATCGGGATATCACGCGTTCACGGTGTAATTGATTCCCCGTCGAAGTACAAGATACGCGCGAGTACATAAATCAGCTTTATTTCTGCGCCGGCAACGTTGAGAGTCGTTAACTGATCTGGTTCTGATGTAAAAACAGGACAGTTTAACCCCGTACGGTCCGAATTATTATGTCAATTTCACGCCGACAAGTCGATTATAATTTGCCAATTTGTTTAATACATCGTCCTATGTCCTTTCAAATGTCCTTTCAATTTTATAATGTCTCTATAATGCAACAAGATATGCATTCACAATGTAAATTTCACGATCTAGAAGAAATAGTAATAAAGTGAGAACGTGCATTTCTTCTATTAACGCATCTTCTTCTATTAGCATCACGAAACTGATTTATAGTTTCGATTTTCGTGTTAACTACTTTCGTGTTAATGGCTTAAAATAAATTAACATTTTAAATTTTTTACTACTCATATGTCATTGCCTTATGTCTCTACTAAGATTGACCGACTCACTTACTGTTTATGTCTTATTACTTAATGTGTGTTATTACTTTTCTTTTGCTATACACAGCCTTTTGTCATAGAGACAAGTTTGCGTTGGCACATTTCGCATAGACGGGATTATTTCTGGCGCGTCTTCTGGTGAAGACATATAAGGCCTATTTTTTATAGCTGAACTTTTGAAACTTAAAATGAAATAAATATACGTATATGTATTATATGTTTGATACATGGCGGAAGTGAGAAAAAGAGTGCAATCGGAATAAAAAATAGATCTCTTGACGTAATAAGAATAAATTGTTCATTTCTATGAAGTCACCGATTGTCACCGATTTAGAAAGAGTGAAATAGCGTGAAGCATATTTCTTTCTCTCTCTTTCTCTCTCTAAATTAAAGTATCGAATTGAAAAGAGATACTAATAGAGTTGAAAAGAGATGACTGATATGTTCAATTTTTTTCTAACAGTACATAGAAGCTAAGAACATAGAAAAGGCAGTCTATTATCTATGAATCACAATTCTAGTTCTAGGATTCGATTTAACTACTAACGCAAGTTATCGATGTTAAATTGACTGTAACCATCTAACTATCTGTGACAATAGGATGCCATTGTTCCTTCCTGTCCTATTAGATCACGCGCGAGGATGCTCGTAGGTTTCGCCGCTGTTTCGCGCGTCTTTGCTTATCTATGCCCGTACTCTTGTATCTTCCACGCTCATGTATGCGTGCGCGTGGTGAACATGCGAGAGTCGCTGATCATGTCTCGCACGTCCGCAAGGACGATTGATTTATCACACGCTAAAAGACAGATTGCCGCCCGGTGCTCGCAGGACTTCGTGAGGAGAGAAAATATTCTCCCTCGAGGGAAAGCGGGATGAAAAAGAAGAATCTCCCTCGTGCGGGAGCAGAGATAGGCTGCACACGCGTATACACGCAACACTCGTCTCCACTTATCTCGTTTCTTTCGATCAAGCCGGCTCCGCTGAACTACTCCGACATAAATGGTACCAACAGAGACTATACAACCAAGGACAACGATAAAACGTTTCATTGCTACGCGTATTCTTACGAAAAGCGAAAGCTTCATCTGTAAAAACCAACGTGGTGAGTACTCTATCGCGCCAATATTTACATTTATTTTATATACATTCGAAATGGATGGAACTTATACAAATATAATTTGAATATTTACATTTGAATATTTTTAAGTATCTCAAGATAATATTCTTGAAAGTTTCGATTTTATATAATGTAAAAAATATTTAAAAGACTTTAGAAAAGTTTATTGCACATTTTTATATTATTTTCATATTATTATTAATTAGAAGAAAACCCCGTACGAGATAGCGGCGTTTCTGCTAAACTAATAAACGCTATCTATTGGTTCCACCATGAATTTATTGCTCTTGGATTGACTATTTAGTAGAAAATTCATTATTAGATGATGCTTGTAGTCATTGTAAAAAAAAGATTTTAGAACTTGGATGTCTTCAAGTTTCATTGAGCTGAGCCTTTAAACCTTGTTTATTAATTAATAAATAAATATTTGACAATAAATTCTTTGTGTAGTGATAGATTAAGATCGTACTAATAGAAAAATATGGGATATGTTGAACTGCTTAATTACAGAAGTTAGATTTGATGATCGTAAAAGCAAAATCGTAATATGGGATACACAGAGGGGATATTTCTAATATGAAATACTTCATGCTCTCATGCTCATAGTGAAAATCGCTGCTAAAGTATAAATGTTATTGTACAATAATAAAAAGGACAACCGAAATGAACGTCAGGTGCCTATTTCTGTGATGCTTGATTGATTTCATCTACCTGAAGACGAGTTCTGGATATAATATGTATCGCATACTCATTTTTCGCGTACACTGGCTGTGTTTGTTTGTATTTAAGAAACATTAAATAAAGTTTTTTGACGGAGCACAATTTTTTGACTTTGCGATTTGCTCATTTTTTACATTTCTTTAATTTAAAAAAAAATGGAATTCAATTTTATATAACATTATCTTAAAGTTTATTAAATTCCCTTCAAAATGATCTATTATTTTTTAAAATTCTGCCCATAGACTTCTAGCATTTATCCAAAATGAACTAGATTTCACAATAGGGATCTTTCCTCTAAGTATTTAAAAAATGTAACTATAGTATAATATCACTTATCATTTTAATACTCTCGGTCTTCAAAGCATTTTATTTACAGTCAAATAATTATTGGCAAATATATGGTAACATATATATACCAGTAGGTTGTCGCTTCAGGTTGTTGAATGCGAGAGAGGAATCAGGTGGCTTAAGGTCAGTGGAAGATAAGCAGGTTCAAGGACCAATGTCCTCTCGCCGACATTCTCTACAATCTACACGGCGCTACGAGCGAGATGAAAGAGCATGATGGGCGAGAGGTATGACAGAGGGGAACGCGGATTGTGTCCGAGACTTTTCGTAGGGAAGATAACAACTTGATAATGACCGACGGCCCGAGGTCCCGGGAGATAGTCGAATGGTAAACATCTCGAGTCCGGAGTTAGCGTCGGTATTTGGATCCTTGTCGAGAGTGCGCGCGGGGATCATTATAGTGATTAATGCTGATGAAAAGTCCTGATAGCGCTGATTTATCGATGTCACCGGTAACGTACCTCCGGAGAGACGGTGATGAGATAAATGGTGGACACATCCTCTCGCGCCTTCTTCTTACCCGCTTAGAATATAAAGCCCGCGAAAAATAATGTCGCCTAGGAATTTAATGTTCAGGAGCCAGAGAGAAAAAAAATCGATTCACGTCGACGTTCCCGTGAAATCCGAGAGAACGGTGTTCGTTAACGTTGCGTAAGTCATTAGAATTTCTAGAAACTTTTATCATTGTTCTTATAAAATTTTCTAATAATTTTCTAATAATTTTGATAATTAACAATAGTATGACCGAATCATAAAAGTGATAAACATGAACAATCTGATCTCGTTCGCTAGGTGGGAGGTCGGGCTTTGTATACTTATAAGGCTTGCCCTCTCAGACCGACATCGTAACGTGTATATGCTTTCCTGCGAGGGACTTTATTTATTTAATCGAGTTGAATACATTAGTCCACGTCGTGAAAGATGCACTGTGGAGAAACATTCTGTGATATGTTGATAAGAAAATATCTCTCTAGTCTCTCTTCGTTTGATTGTATAAAGATGAAAAATTTAAAAAATCTTTAAAAAATTTTTTAGACTTTTAGAAACTAGACGTTATTTCTTATTTCGCCGAACCGTTTTTTTTCATTTCATAAAAAAACATAGATAATGCAAATAATTCATATAAACAATTAATGAATTGAATAACAATTACTTGTACCCTGAAAACGTTCAAGGGATATTTATCCAACGAAGCAAATCCAAGTGAGTCGATGTCGGCGAAACCTCGTAAATTTGGTGAATCGTTGTATGGCCGTGTGATAATCTATATAATAATGATCAGCTGATATGTGGACGGAATATAAATTATATATAGCGCATTGTCTTCATTTTGCCCACCGCTGTTCTTCTCGGCAAGATATTCGGAAAGCGACGGACGTTATGGGTCTTTGAGGTGCAGAATAGAGTTTTCTTAGCAACAAACTTAGTACAAACGGAGCTTCTATGCGGAATTCGTGGTCGAAACGTTCAGAGAGAATAGTGCAATTGGTCGAGTAGTAGTTCGGGATCTGAGTTAAAGACGTGGCTCTCCACGAAGGCGATACCTTCTCGAGCACGCGGGATGCACGCGGCGTCGTTTATAAACTTGCCATTCAAATCCTGCCTCACATATGATAATTCGCCGTGAACCGACCTAACCGGCCAGAGATCTCGAGGCCCCACCACGGCGGGTAGTAGGTAACGGCGGCACGGACTTAGCCCCGATAAGCCCTGGACCACCCCTGAGTGAATGCACATAGAGTCGAAAAGGCATCCGAAGTGTTATTGAGGCTCTTAACCATCGCGCGGCTAAAATACTATCGACCTGCGACGCGCAGATGTTTGGCTGCATTGCATAGTTTTAGAGAATGAAATCAGTATGATTTTTTTATATTCTAATAATTATAATTGTTAGCTTAATGTCTAACGAATTGTAATAACGGTGATATAAAATTTATTTATATATGAGTAGTAAAAGTCAATTTCTCCACTTGAAATCTTTTTAGTGAGAACGAAAAATTTAATAATTTTTTTCAAGCTGTGAATAAGATATATATTTTTTAATTATTGTTTTAGTTAACAAAACGTGTATCTGGTATGAGAAATATTCTGTTTATTAAAATAAAGAATTGACTGATTTTGCAACTGAAGAAATATTTTAGTTGATTTTGGAACAAAGTATCTACTATTTTGATTAAATACGATTGATAGATATAACTGTATTCGCAATAATAATAATTTGAAAATTTAATTTTTTGTTGTAATTAAATTCGCTTTTCTTCCTTAATTTTATAGGGTTTATAACCATTTTGTTCATTTTTAAAACCAATTCGTAACCAAGAAGCTAAGAGATCCAGGAATTGCAATATCTAATTTTTTATATTTTTTAATATAGCTATATCTATTCGTTATATGAATCTATTACATATGACATGAACTAATCAATTATTAATTAATTAATTAATTACATCTAGAAAATTAACTAATTAAAAAATTATAGATAATTTCATATTCAATAAGCGACGCCTCTATCATGTGCGATTCTTACAGATTAACGTTAAGTGCCACTTCCGTCTTCCATCGTTCGAAAGAAAATGCAGCCATTCCCATGCGGGATCGGAGCCCTCGGAAACTGCGTGCCTCGTCGAGAAATACACCACCGAAAAATTCGTCTTGACTTTAACGACGGCGGACCCGCCGCGTCGTTATCGGCTTACCCAGTGTCCGTCGAACCCCGCCGCGATCCGCTCCATACCATTCCGTCCAGCAACATACAAATTTACCTCGTTATCCAACGCGCGCGACACGCCGCCAGTGTCGAGTATTCGTGGTGGTTGCTCGCGCAACGCACGTGAGGTCCTCGAGTACTCTGCGTGCCTCGCGTGTACTCGCGCGTCGATACGCGCGGCTAAACAAATCCGCCGACTCGGTACGCGATAAATGTCGGCGCGTATGGGCTCGTATGGGCGATAGTTAGGTGCTCACTTTCCCCACGTGGAAGACCGTCGGTCTATACGCCGCGCCGGTCAGGGAAAGAAATGTGGCGCTTAAATAAGAGGTCGGCGAGGGGATCGGGCGCGGATACGGAATTGGAGGAGGTAGCGGAGATTATTGTGCGCGAGATCCCGCGAGACGCGCGTATAAGTAAGATCTTGGGATTTTATGTCGTTACCTCACACGAAGCTGCCGACCATTAAGAGAGCCTCTCTTATTTCTCTCTCTTTCTCTTTCTTTGCCCTCTCTTCTCCCCTGAAGATTTTTAGTCTTGTTGTTCCTCTCGTCGTCCAGCGGACCGGCATCTTCCTTCTCTCGGTTCGTCGATTCGCCCTTCTCCTCAACGCTATATTGATCCTCTGCGGGTCGTGGGTGGCTTGAGTGTTCGACATGTAAACAGGTGCAAGCGGGATACACACTTCTTCGCGATGATTCATGCGTATCCGTAAATACGCTGCCTAATAGCGCGGACAGGGCTATAGGCACCTACACGCAAAACTCACCGCGGAATTACGCGGGACGAATGTTTTAAGTTATATAATCTTGTTCTTCGGATGGTTACCTTCAAAATGTACAAAATTGTCACTTACGTTAATTTTAAGCAAAGGTACATTGATTTAAAGTTAGACTAGCGAATATCAACTAAGGAAATTTCAGAGCGAATATCGAGACTAAAGAGATTAAGGACTTAGGATTAAAATAAAAATGTAAGAAAAATATTGTGCAAAGTTTTCATATACAATTTATCTTAAAAGATATAATTGTATCCTGAGTGATCTTTACTGATTAACACCAATAATCACAAAGCACTATAGTGGTGCCAGATAAATATGGTGTTACGACATCAGCTTGATTTATACATTACAAATTATAACATGTTAATTATTATATAGAAATCTATTGATCGCCTTTGTAATAAGGGTTATACGTATTCATGGTATTCATTACTAGCACGCGCCATAAAAGGAATGTCAGATCATCGTGATTATATATCGTATATAAATGTTAACATTTAATTAAATGCTCAAAGAGCCACATTAAATTCGTAAAAATTAAATGTAATCGATATCCAAATTTACATACGTTCTATCATCGAATGAGAATTAGAAATTTAATAACTTTTTAATTCAACTAAAACCTTATTACTAAAATAAATATAAAAAGTAATGTGGAGTAATAGTACAGTAATAGTATACTTTATAAAAATTAGTTCGATACTTTTTAAATATTAACCTTTAGCTGTTTTTTATTTGATTATCGAGAGGAGAAGCAAAGGTCTAGATTTAGCCACGCCTCCAATCGTAAAGACTTCTTATTAAAAAAAATAGTGGCCGTATATAGCAAATCCCGAAGCATAGAAGAACAAGTAGGCTAACGTTAGAGATGAAATTAACATCGGGGCTAAACGGACATGGTAATAAACGTGTTAGAATTATGGTAGAATTGTGTCCCGTTTTTCAAGACACGGCTTAGATTTTAACAACAACTTTCACGAAGCACTAATACGGTAGAAGCATCACCGCCGATTGGAATTTATGAGCCTTAGATTTCACGATGTTTCTTGCGGTACAATTAAAGGAATGTGTAACGTGTACGATATGACGAACGCGTGAATCAACCCGAGCGTAATAAATGCCATTACTAGGCAACGATAGCCTCGTTGAATGAGTTTGAAATCAATTCTAGACGCTTACACAATCTCGCGCGAGAGAATTAAATCGCTATGTCTACGCAATCGCAAAGAATTAATTGCTAAGAAGTTTCAATGACTCAGGTATTACTGGGGCAACGGGACGTACATACATAAAACGAGAGAGACAACTCTCGCGACGTTCTTATTACCTGCAGGGACGCGTGTACAATAGTCTCTCGAATACAATAGTCGCTGTGGTATCCAAGGCGTCGGTGCTTATCCTTCGCGCGGGATAATAGCGATACGCGTGGGTGCTTCATGGGGGGTGGTGACACCCCGCGACACTCGGCAACACCCCATAGATGGAAATACCTGCTAGCGCCTGTTCTCGACATTACGGCGGCTTAAATCAGCCCCGAGGAATCTCGAGAGACATGGGTGTTCAATTACTTGGTCATAAACCTTTACTAGCCCACGAGGTGGACGACGACGAGAGTTCGTTCGCGCGAATGCGCGCGAGACGCGATCCTCCTTCATGGACACCATGACGATCAGAATGGATTCCTACTTTACGATCTCGTAGAACCCCCGCCACAACGCGTCGCACCGCCGCCGCTAAGCGCCGCGAGGAGGTGAGAGAGAATGCTGGCGTATTTTACCGTACTTTATACGTCTTAACGGCATTTTTCTTTCCCGGTGAAACACTTCGAGAAGAATCCGACTCTTCACACTTTGCAACTTGTTCCATTTGAATATCGTAGTCGCAATGTGGTCGGAATGTCGCTGATCATCTTTGCGAAATCTTGTAACAATTACATCACGGGTTGTCGCAGAATCTGAACGATTTTAATTATGACTTCATTTCAAAGAACACATTGAGACAAGAGAAAATCAAAACGACTTTATTTTGACATCATGAAAGTAAAAATGATGATTTTTTTTTTATTACAAAATTTGACTGTTATTGATGTTAAGAGTCAAAAGAAAGTAATTTTGATTTTTGGTTGACTTTTGGATGTTCGTGGAGGATGCCATAACTTTTAACAGAAGCGAGTCTTCGCAGCAGCGATTATCGCGCACGTCGACGAGCAAGTCGCGGAGGGAGGATTTGTCACCTTTTTATCGACGCCGCTGCCGAGCACGTAAAGCATAATAAAGTACACGGGTACTGTCCTCGAGCTATCGCCATTATTCCTCCCAATGAATAAGCGAGGGCCCCAGCATTGTGTCGAAGGTGCATTACGACGTAACGTGAGCGGCGCGCGTCTGGCGCATTCGATGCTTACGGCTGATACGCGAGGTACTTTTGTAAAGACATCAGAAAAAGACACCGCGCTCTGTACCATTTAATTTTCGGCGATTAATCAGTCTAACGATATCGATGGTATCGCGGGCAATAAAATGCGGCGTAATAAGGAGCCAGAGATGTGTATGGTCTGTTGTGCGTCCTGCAACATAGAAACTCCGATGTTAATCGCGAAGCAAGAAGAGCGGGGAGTGAATGAAAAGGAGAGAGAGAGAGAGAGAAAGTTACATCTGCAACTGTAAATCAATAAAACGATACTTGGCGGGATGGTACCACCCAATTGCCACCGGCACCGGTGAAAAATATATCGCGAGACGCGCCGCGGAATCGTTCGACAGCCACGAGTAATATACCCGGCGCGCGGACTTTTTCCGGACCGGTCGTTACTTAGTAGCTTATTTATTTTTGCATAGATAATCCGCGTGATACGGAACGAGATGTGGGTGGAGCGCATGTGCTTGAATCACGTGTGATTAAGCGATGTTATCCGCGGTTCTCGGTGCCGTCGCACCTGTATCCTCGGAACGCCTACGTCGAGACGTCGAGAGGAAACTCTCCGCCTCGCCTGCGGTCTGCCTTTCTTCATCTCTGAAGCTCGCGAGGATCGACGGCTCTGGCGGTTGTCCTTCACTGGAAAAAAGAGGAGTGTATCACAGATCAAGAATCTATAAATAATTCCTGTGACGGAGAATCGACGACGCGCTATTTTTATGGATAGAGAATGACAGGTGAATGTTGATTCTTTTATTAAGCCAAATACTTATAACTTTACTGGATAGAAATATGTTTATCAAAAAATTGAAAAAATAAACCATCACTTTTAAGCCTAATCTACAACGTGCGCTTTGCTTCCTATTTTTTTTGCTTTTTGTCTTTTATCTCTTCGATTTATCGACAGTCGTTATTCTTGTCTCTTTCGAAATTCGTCAACTTTTATTTCGGATGAAATATAAAAAACAAAGAAACAGGATAAGATGCAAAAAAGAAAGAGGTGAAAAGTAAGAAGCAAAAAAGCACGTTGCAGATTAGGCCTTAAGTCTCTGTCTGACGATTTGAATAACTTTAGACGCAAGCAATGCACAAAAACGGATTACTTTAGAATTTTGAACAAAGGATAACATTAAAAGAATGAAAGATAAAGTTAAAAAAGATTGTATGTACAAGTAGATTGAATATCAGTAATAGTTACTTGAAGTCGTCAGATGTGATTTACGATATGACTCAATAGCGAATACTCTTTATGTCAAAATTTATTACAATTCCACGAGTAACGGTTGCAACAATCATGCTGTGAATTAAGTGATACAAGCATCTAGGCAGTGATGAGCATTATTCAATGTACTCCTTTGTGAGTTTCACGGAAAATCGCGATCGCGTAAAGTTTGCATAAAACGATGCACAATCAGATTACGAACATTGTTGCAATCTCTCTTGCTCTTTTTTTTAACAGTGCATAATGTCGGCATAAATTTTATCGTTCGCCATACACGGGAATAAGCGGTTCGATAGCCGATCGAGTATCGGGAAACGGTAATAACAGCCCATTTCTGTGGCGGTATTGCTAAAAGAATCGGATAATTATCGCCACGGTGAGAGTTACATGCACACCTGTCAGTGCGTATATGTATATTCGTGGGTGTACCGCGGCGTGTGCCTTTTGCAAAGAAAAAAAGAAACGTGAACCGCGCCGCACCGATAGTTCTGTAGTGTACCGCCGTATATATAATTGCACTTTCCGTCGTAGCGACCGATAGCGGTTCCATACAGAGAAAACAAGTAGAAGAAGGGGCGCAATGAGTCAACGAGTATGCTATAGCTCAGTGTTCACTCCTCCCACTCCCCTAACCTAACCTAAACTATCTAACGTAATCCTAACCTAACCTAACCTAACCTAACCTAACCTAACCTAACCTAACCTAACCTAACCTAACCTAACCTAACTCTAACTCTAACCTAACCTAACCTAACCTAACCTAACCTAACCTAACCTAACCTAACCTAACCTAACCTAACCTAACCTAACCCCAACCTAACCCAACCTAACCCCAACATAACCCAACCTAACCTAACCTAACTCTAACCTAACCCAAACCTATCCCAACCTAACCTAACCTAACCTAACCTAACCTAAACCTAAACCTAATCTAACCTAACCTAACCTAACCTAACCTAACCCTCCTCGCAACCATTATTCTGTTTACCGCAAGAGGAAGAGACTATTCGACGCATGTAGAGGAGACAATCAGACGCCGAGATTGGTGTTTCATTGCACGGAAATCGACGAGCAATTTCAATATCTACTTGCAACAGCGTGTAATGGAAATAAAAGCTCTTTCGCAATCATGACATAGATAATTTCTTTCTTTTACATCGGGGATGATGAGACATCTTGATCAGTTAGAAAGAAAGCACGAGGAATATGAAGAATCTGTTTCCCAGTTGTATATTTTGCGGAAAGTTCATCGCCATAGTTTGAATTCTTATGTTTAGATCGATTTCATAGTTTATCTTCTCATTTCGAACTGTCTTAAGTAACACCTTAAGATACTAATACGACTCTGTGGCCGATATTTATAGTCGGTTCTTATTTCATGACCTTCTTAAATAATGTCTTAAATCGTTAATGCGGTTCCTCTAATTGTTTTGTATCTCAAGACAGAACTTAAGATTGTCTTGAATGTAAGATCTGACTATGAATACTGGCCTCAGTGAATCGGTGTGTTTAAATGAAGACAGCACGAAGTCAGCGGTGGTAAACGAGCGCAAATAGCGAAAATAGTGTAAGGAAGTCAATAGAAGTCAATGAAAATACGAAGCGAGCAAACCGAGTCAACGAGAGTCGAGCAACAATGTATGTTTTCGAGAGTGATATGCCCCTCGGTGATTGGTTCATGATATCTTAAGATTGTAGTGGGGCACATTAGGTCATCCTAAAAAATCTTTTTGTTTCTTTTACTTTAGGATCAGTGTAATTATTTGAAACACATATGCGCGCGCGCTCGCGGACTATCGTCTTACCACTTTTCTTTATTTCTGTGTATTCTTCATGATGCTATTTTTCCAAACATTCTTCGATATTTCTTAGCGAAATACTGATTGGCATAATTTTTGTCATTCGAAGAGCTGATTTTTTTTTATCATGAAGAGGACGGAACAAATAATAGTCTAAAAGATTGAGATCTAGAAAGTAAGGATGAGACAAGTTGCTGGTGTTTGATGAGATAGAACGTCCCATCAAATGCCAGCAACTTGTTTTGAAAGGCCAGCGTATGTCTCTTTGAATGAAAAAAAAATAAATCAGTATTTTGCTAATAAATAAAAAAATCTGAAAGAATGGCACCATAAGACTTTCAAATAAATGGAGATCAGTTAGTTAGAGCAGAATGGCTTGTATATAAATTGTATTGTTCATGAAATAAAAAAAACGAAAAGAACTTTTAGGACAACCTAATGTAGGAAGTTAAGAACCGCTTCTGAATACCGGTCTTTCTTTTCTGTATGTTGTCTTATACCTCATTGTGTGTACCGGTCCTTAGCATCAGCTTTTAACATGTCGGTGTATGTACGAGTAGATGGCGAAGTATCAATGCCGCCGTATTTCGCGCGCGGCAAGTCGACGTCGCGCGATATCGTCGGCTTAAATTAAGATTGGGCTACGCTCGATTAGTCTCAGCGGCCGTCGCGCGCGTTCGTTCTCGTTAGTTATCGGCGTGTACACCGTGGGTCCGATATGGGACCGAATCCCATCGTTGGAGAAACGCGAGAGACCGCGAGGGAGCCGGTGCCACGGCGTATCTCGTGATTCAGTAGCGTTTTACCCTGAGACTTACCGAACCGAGTAATGCAGTACTCGTGTACCGGCGTCGATACACCGAGAGGATTCCCTCTCGATCGCTCGCGCGAATGCCGCTCAATAACCGCTATCTCTCTTCTGATGTGCCGACGATATCGGAACCGACCGGTGTCAAGATCGGTCTAACGTCAGTAGCGAATGTCGGCGGTTCTTTTGACCGGATTTGCTTGACCACGTGGAGGTATCGGTTGACAACTGGATTTATAACGATCGCTTCAGGCGAAAATGGAATATCTTTGTCCCAATCTTCTTATTCATTATGATTTATTAATTGAGTATTACGATCTTATTTATTATGATTATTATTTATCATCCAGTCTTTTTTTTAATTTCTTAATTCATGAAGAAGAAAATATATTTTTTATAATATAGAATTTACATTACTATCAATATATTATATGTTTCTTTCTTACAATTCGCACAAATTTGCTTCTGTAAGCGAACTTCACGATTTAATTTATTGCGAATATATCAAGCCGCACATTTGTGTGACTTGCTTCTCGGTGGAGTTCGAAAATTATTGCGCTTAGAGAATGCCAATTAATTACGGGCAAATTAAAGCACGGAGTAGATAATAACGTAGTCGTAATTCAACTCATGCCAATTATTTTTTTTAAATCATTGTCGGATACTAAATTATATATGTAAGCAGGTTGTAAAACCAAGATTCTTTATACATATATCAACTGTCTACATGAAATATGAGATATATATTTTTTTTAAATACTTGTTTAAATTATTAGTTAAGGATTAATTTCTATTCAATTTCGTAAGCGATCTTTAATAATTATGCGACGATAATCATTACTTCACAAGTGGAAGTATATTTATTAAATTGGTGTGTTATGTGCATTCAACAAAAGCTTCAATAGTACATAATATGAACATGATAGACAGAATCTTCGTGGAAACTTTAATTACGTGAATTTACATATACAATTTAAAACCGAGGTAATATTTTTCGCAATAAATAAATTTATTTACAGATTTCTATTACATTAAGATCTCTCTAATAAGTGCCTATTGAGCATCAACAATGTAATTGTGATATTATTTCGGCACGTAGTTCAAACTTGACTATAATATAGTATATGTGTATGTACATATTTAATATATATTAATTCACTTTAAATTAATGTAGCATTAAAGATCTCAGCTTAAACCGTTATTGGCCAGGATTTCCTATTTAATGAGTTTAAAACGCTACAAACAATGCGTTAACGTATTATTTTGTTGCTTGTAGGAATCACATCTGATAAAATTAACATATTTATCATTTTATCACCGATGTATGTAAACGAAACGAAAGTATCCGTTGCCACATGGCGATCGGAAATCTCATGTGTTCTATTTCCAAGATAATAGACTGCCTCATTTATTCCGCCCCAATTCCTCGACCGCGCTCGATCAAATAAAAAGAGCGTTTATCAGCTTATCAAGAACGAATGTAAAAATTCCGCTAAATAACACCATCGGCAGCCCATAGTCCGAGAATAGAAGAGTGCCTTTATTTATTTGCCTTTAAAGTGACACGCACCCGCGCTCGCGCGCAATAAAATAATTACGCGGTATGACTTTATTATCGTCACAGGTATCGGATCTGCAATTTTGCACGGCTGCTTTCCGATCGGTACCGCCTCGTTCGTGCACGGTTTGTAATACGGCGGTGCCATTTTATTTGGAGCAATGCGTGCGCCGACTCGATATCACGCTGTGCAACCGAGAAAATGTTTCTGCGGCGTCGAGAAATATTACCGTGCTCACGTGCGTATTTTCTTAAGAGATACTGCTATTTTTTTCGCGCGTGGCTGAAGGAATAACTGTCATCTTAATGTGTCGGGGCGCGATTAAAGGCTGCGCATGTGCGTGCCGTGATTTTGAAATTACGTTGGTGCTCTGATATCAGGAAAATAAAACTGCTCGTACCGTTTCATAACTTTCTCGCACTCATACACATGCGGACACGCCTAAATATGAATCGCTCTATGAATCGCGCACGGCGCTTTTTATAGAATGTCGAAGAAACATTCTATTTTTTTATTCCTATTATTTATATTCGCGACTACTACTACTATTATTATTATTATTATTATTATTATTATTATTATTATTATTATTATTATTAATTATTTATTATTGCCTGCTATTACTATTATTATAATTGAGGGGATGGGTCTGAATGAAGGCCTAATTATAAAATTTTGATATAATAAAAATTAAAATAACTTGCTATTTTTTTATTATACACAAATGAGTACAGTATTAAATGAATTTATGTAATGTCTTTAAGAAGTTAAATGTCTTTAACATGTTAAATACTTTCCTATTACGATCAATAATACATGTAAAAGAGAGCTAATTGTCGGGAAAAGGATCTAAGTAGAATTGTGCCTTTATTTCGCCCATCCCCTCAATTATAATTTATGCCTGCTGTTATTATACCACGAATTTTCCGTAATTTATCGGATGGTGAACCGAGCGAATGAGAGAAAAATGTCATTACACAAAAGCTCATTCCCGTTACGCCTACGCACATAAAACCCGAAAGCACACCACGTGCGCGCGTTCGCCATATATGTGCGACATTCCAGTTAAGTGCATCGTTCGTTTCAGCTGTATCGTCACGAATTTCCGATCGCACCTGTATCAGAGATCGGCATCCAAATCGGCATCAATGCGGCTGGTGCTCGCGTTACAAGGGCGGAAGAATGGACGCGGTCGCGGTAGAGGAAGTATCGCGAACACGAGCCTCGCATACTTCGCTTAAGTGAATTCCGCGATGAGCATGCGGGTGTCGAAAACGGGTCGAGATCGAACGCGAGCGTTTTGGCATCGCCTTGGCTCGTGCTGAACGCATTTGCATCCAGTGACGTAAAACGTCCCAATGACTGGACATGTATACTTATGTCTGGACAAAGTTTATTAATCTTAAATGCTTTTTTTATTACAATATTATAATTTAATCATATTTAAACATTACAATTAAATATAACATTTTAAAAAGCGTATTTGGGATTAAAAATAATATAAACAAATAAAGTTTTGACATTGTTCAGTCAGTAGGACATTTATCTTATTAGTGCCTAGGCTAACCTAAGTTATGTATGGAGGTGGCAAATTTCGGAGGGAGCGGAATTTTTTAAAAGAATTTCTAAAAAATTGCCGAATTATGCAGATAAGGATGACAATGATTTAATTGCACAGGGGCGGCATAAGTTCTAATTCGGCCCCATTTGCGCCCTTTGTTTATTATAAAACGAAGCATCAGAGCTGAAGGGAACCGTCAGAAGTCAGGAGACATGACAACGCGAATGATAATGAACGAATGTGACTACGATACGCGACCTACTCGTGATGACATTTAGGAACGTATTACGCGCTGTGTCGCGCTCGGAACGATGACAATATACTTGTCAAGTTTCTAGATACGATAATGACACGTATGAAATGCAAGCATGCGTTTATCGAGTTGCCTGATTTTTGTAATGTGATTTCTATCATCGTTTTCTATGATGCAATGTAAATTTATGAGAAACTAACAAGGGAAAATCCAGATATATTCATGCGGATTTTGATGTTAAGATATAAAGTTTGAAGTCGTGAAAATAATATGTAACATTCAAGTGCCAATAAGCAAAGAATTGGAGTTACAAACTTATAAAGTTTGGAATGACCAAGCACGCGTGATGGATGTCACAGAAAATGGCCGTAGCTTGACTAAGTTCGTCTAATCGTAATTTGTAACTCCAATCTTTTGACCCTGGACACTTGAATGCTACATTACTTTTACAATGTTAAATCGATATCTCAATATCAAACTTTCTTTTCTATCTTAATATCGACTTTCCAAAAATCAGCGTGATATCTATTTGGATCTCATTTTACAAATTATCAAATACCTTAGTATTATCTCTAGAGATCTATAATAAAAATTCACCCAAAGTGAATGAAAAGTGACGAATAGCTGTCTATTTTCTTTTTGTCTTTTCTTTTTTTCTCTCTTACTTTCTTTCACTTTTCTAAAACGTACAAAGTTATCCAAATGACATACCGAATGACAATTAAAGGACTGATTCGCTTTAGTCAAATTTACTAGACTCTTATTATAGGGTCTTAGTATTAGAGAAATGTGAGAATCGTCATACGCGGCTTTACCGGAACGTTCAAGAAAAGGACAGATTGTCGAGCAGATATAGTGTCACGGTCACGACGTTCTTCATCAGCTCGTTACGGGGCCGTCCCGCATTAGCTTCCTTTGCCTCCGGGTGAGCCTATCCTCCGGCACGTATTCAGGCGATCAATTGACGCGCGACATAACTCCGCATCGAGGATGCCGGTGGCTGGTACATAGAACCACACTTAGTGAATATATATCCGGTAAATGCGGGAGAGACGGAGAGCAGCAACCCAAGAGCGATGCCTGCTTCGTTGCCTTCGTCCTCCTCTTTCTCCTCCACTGAGGCTGAGGCTTCTACTAGCGCACAGAGGCAGTGTGCGGTAGCCACCTATGACCTCTTGCCACGCAGGGACGCACCGATCTTCGCCAGAATTCCTATAATAAAGAGTTAAACAAGTGAGGTAACAATTCCTGTGATTGGTTGTCTAATAACCAATCTGCCATAATAACCAAGACAGGCGTGAATCTTAAATATAACATTTAAAAAGATAATAGTATAAAAATGTATATTAATATTATAATCGAAGACACACACACACACAGTCATTTGATATCAGTAAATATTTAGCCTTACACTTCTTTAATAATGTCATATGTGTATGCCATTATTAAGCATCTAACAGTAATATCTAACCTGAATATGATAAAATCAATGTTATCAATGTTATTTGATATGGGAGAGGAACTTTAATCTTTGAAAATTTGTATGTGAACTAGTTAAAATTATTTTTACAAGGTAAAATTATTTTTCTATATTAGTTGTGCGAGAAAAGAAATACCTATATCGATTAAGAGAAGGAATGTAGATTTTGTGTTATTTTTTTCGTATTACGCCATTAGTTTGGAAAATTTCTATGCAAATTGTTCGTAATGATTTCGTAACTAAGCTGATGTTTTCTTTCCCTGAAAATTGGCTATAAATAATTTCTTTTTCAGTCAAGATTCTAGAAGAAGCATGTTAAGGGTAAAATATGAATGCAAAGTGGAGATGAAACGGTGTTTTACAAAATCTCCATTTTTATCACGAAATTGGTATCCGGCGGCGATCCTAGAAATTATGCGACGGGGTCATATACGTGCCTTCACGTGGGCGCTTCGCGAGTTTCCGGAGAAGTTACGATACGCGGTTGATCTACGGACAACAATTAAGCATAGCATTATAAATACCGCGCTCACGCAGTTTGCCGACGTAACTCCTTCGTCGGCCGGAGGCAATGTAATGGTACCTGAGAGATGCGTGCCTGGTCTCTAACGCGCGTAGGTGAACCTACGCACCCTATGAGAATCTCATCTTCACCGATGTATATACTTTCGCTCGTCTTCTTACGAGAAGAAGTGAATGGAAATTGGTTAGCGAAGTCGGAGACAAGTCAACGCTTTCTATAATAAATCGGCAATTGTTCGAAATATATGCGTTCTTACTTCATATATCAACGAGAACTCATTAATAAACGGCTTCAAGTTTCCCAGGTAAAGTCTTCCTAGGTAAAGTCTTTCTGAAAATTTATGCATCGTAAAAACAACTCTACATATAAAGGAATCATATGTTTCTTAATAGATCGAAACAGAATAATGAGAGTTTCAAAAACTATTATTTCAAAAATAAATATAAAGATATTTTGTACTATTGTATTAAATTACAATGTAATAACATAAATGTTAATAAACTTGAAATATAATTATTTTCATTTTAAAGTTCAAACGATCAATGAATATTTATTCTCAAATTGTGTCATTCTGTTGCTCGTGCATTTCTATTAAATTCCATTGGTGCTATCAAATTTCTCAGATATAATTTGATGACACTTATCGCTTCTTCAGCTAATCGTATTATCCAAATTTATCTGGTATCACCAACATATTCGTAATGTCCTTCTATCTCTCATACAAGTCACGTTTGCCGGAGGTGCCAGTTTCTCGCGTGTCAAGTTCTTCGCCTCGCGGCTCGAGGTGATTCCGAAATAACGTGATGTCGTGTGTTAGGGAATATTCAAATCGTCTTCTCCAGTATCAGGTATCGACGCTGGCTCTCGGCCATAACTGCGAGCGGAATAATTTCGAGCTGTGTGCCGCGCGCTGCACGCGATAATAAATGCGCGTTCGTCACGAGCTCACGTGCGTGAGGCTCGATCTCGGACTCTAGCATTTTATAGCGTTCCTCTTTCTGCCTATGTCCGACTACGATAACGCACGCTTTTCCCCGGCAATGTCACTGTTGCGAAGGGCATAGCATTAACTGGCCGTTGCCCGCGCGCGTCCCAAGGCACATGAAGACGATCTCGCCTCTCGTCCCGTAACCGGCATCTCTTCGGCCTCTACGATCCGTCAAGGTGAAGCGGTAGTGGGTATACGGTAGCCGTCAGCGTGTCAACCGGTGACTAATGGATCCGCACTGACGAGACGACGTTGGTAGCGGTTGGACCCGGCGTAAGTAGCGTAGTCAGTAGCGGTGCCGGCGATCGGTATATAGCGTCACCTTATTATAAATAGATACTTAAGAGTATAGAGCTCGTGCTGCTCGGGACACGGAGATTCATCTTATCAGCCAAGGAGACATAAATTATGCCCGTCCAGTTTAATCCGCGCGATTAGGCAAGCCGCAGTCCCTGCGTCGGGCCTCCGGCGACGAACTTTGTTCAAATTAAAACTGTTTTAAATACGGAGAAAGTAAAATTATGGCATATACAAATTTATATGCTTTTTTATTTATTGCCGATTATTTAAGAGCCAGATTAGACAGATTTAGGAATTCAGGGAGCCACGAGTTTAAAATATGAGAATAGAAAAATTGATCCTAGTGTTTAGTTAACATATACTTAACATACACTTGGAATGGTTACCGAAGCCAAATTAAATAGCTTGAGAAATTCTCACCATTCGTTATCTTAAATACCATTTGGACCGGCACTGTGGAATATCTGTCCACTGACATTTCTCGACACATCACTTCGGTGTAATAACGATTCCATGAAACACGATACGAGATGTAATGTCACCGGTAGAAGACATTTAATGTTCTTGATAATAACGAATGTTAAAGTTCGGATATCTAATCACTCGGTTATTGCCCTTCGCATTTGCCTCGGACGATAGTGCACATCGTTTCGACATTGTGTTCCGGGAAAGTGTTTCTCGGCGTACAATGTTTCTGCGAATCAACGAGATTATCTTTCGTATGCGAACCACCTCGGCACAATATATTTGCTAATCTGCGATATAAACGTCCGGTGAATTTACTCGTGACACGCGAATTTCAGCGAAATTATGTCCGAGCGGTGAACTCACTACGCGAACATGTCGAGATTGTTGTTAAGATACACGCGATAATTCACGGGATCTTAAATCTGATATATAAAATATGAGGGGAATGTGCGTTCGTCTCACAATCAATCGATATTTGCGTTGTCATTAAGGGGAATACAAAAATTATATTAGGTGTTGGAATTAATTCGTAGCGTTTTTTAATGAAAGAATGTTATTTATTTCACATGAGCATTAAAAAATACATTAATGAAAGTACTTCCCATCACTTGTAAAACGCTACGAATTAATTCCAACACCTAATAGGAATGCGTGTTTGATAAGTGCCACTCTCGAAGAACAACATTCCTCTCTTTCCACGAAGTTTGTTCCGGGTTCAATTATTTTGTAATATATTCGAGTTTGCTTTTCATTAATTTAACCCTTTTCAGCACAATCGTGAAGCTACCTTTGATAGAACTTACCCTAATTGACTCATTAATATTCTGATAAACGTGACATTAATTTACGTATAAAATACAGAGATGATACGCGGAAAGGAATATAAGGAAAGGGAGACTCTTGAAAGAAGAAAGTATGCTATTAAATTCATAATGTCAAATTATACTCAATTTGAATTATTTTTAATAATTTCTATAAATCGTCACTGCTTCTACTTAATATATTAATTTAACTAAAACAATAGAGTTAAACAATCTCAAGGAAATATATTAAATTTGACTCCAATTTTTTAAAACTAAATTGTTTAATTCTATTCCCAAACAACACAAAGTCTAAAATTGTAACATAAGACTCCTTTAAGTCGTCTTTTAGACGCAAAAAACGTCTTATAACCGATTTTAGATACTTTTTATCTGAGCTGTTTTAGTTAAATTACTTGTTATTTACTAAATGCATACATTAATACGGATATACGTTATTTATTTCAAAACTAACTACAAAAATAGATAGACTTACATTTTTTTAAATATATAGAAATTAAAAATAACATAATGTTATTTAACTTAAAAGATTAGATTGCTTATTGGCTCCTTTGATATCTAACAGTGTAGGCGATCAACGTTGCAATCAATAATGATTTACTTATCCTTCTACATGCTCGAGTATCCTCCCTCCGTGCTAATCCCCATTTTCGATGAGTCCGACCACGAGTCCTCCTTTCTCATTGCCTCTTCTTCTTCAACCTTCGAGTGATGCTTGATTTATCGTCTGACCTCGCCTTCTCTATCTTTCGACTTAGTACCGCGAAACAATTTTCTTCCCTGCATCTCCCTGTTTTTCCTCGTCTACTTCTCTTCTCTCACTAAAGCGGCCGACAGGTGACAGGTTCTCATCTAATACAATTACGGAGAATCACGGTTATTTACGAGATATCGGACGTCATTGACGTAGGAGAGGAAGGACGATGATTCGAGAGGCTCCAGGCAACTAGGCGGCCCTGACCATCCGACATGATTGAGAGCGCATAATGCGAGGTGTTGAGGCAGGTTGAGAATCAGCGTTAATGATCGGGCGTGGGTGCGAATTAAGTGACGGTCCCTGCCGATGACCTCCATTGCTTCGGGGACAAATTAATGCGAGTTCACCTTTCACAATTAACTTCCCGATCTTAGAAATTGACGCAGAATTTTCCTTATCTCAAAAAAAAAAAATACATAGCACATATCCTTGATGTAGTTCAAACATACAAAAATCTTAATTTATAGATTAAACTATTAAAGAAAAATTCAACGAAACTGGTAAATTTTGGTTGTTTTCACATGGAAAAAATAATATTGTGTTATAATATCAGTCGAAGCAGTTTAATTGAAAAGAATCTTGTTGATTCGAAAACAGTAATAATGAAATAAATAAATACGCTAGGCTCTCATTTTAAAATGTTAAATATTTCATTAATACTATCATTGAATTAACAAGATTATTTTCATTTAGACCGCTATATTGGCTAATACCGTTAATATATAATTTTTTCATGTACACTTTACGTCCATCCTTTGCTAATAGTATTCAGACTTGCAGTTCACTTATTGTTAGTTCGACGCCTCCAATTTACAAGTTACTTTATTTTAACGCGGTTGTCAATAGCATTAAGAGTCATATAGAATGCCACCCATCACGAAAACACTTAATTAAAATGCGCGCGCGTTCCATGTTTAAAGCAGGCGAACATGATGTCTCGTGGCCCGGACAATCAGCCTGTGTGGTGATTACGCGTACATACTCTCGCATCTTCTATCGCCCATGTGCAACGCATTATTCAAGTCATCGTCGTCGTTTGTCTCGTGTTGAATGCATTTATTCTGAAGGAGCTGCATGCCGATGGATTATGTAAATTCACGACCGCATCGCTGGCTTTCCATTGCCACTTTATTTCAATCAAAATGCATTAAAACCGTTACTTAGAATAAAATATGTAAGTAGATACATTTAAATTAAAGAGAGATTTTATTATTAAAAAGGAAATCTGCCCTGCGAATATAGATTTACTGATAATTATCGTAGACATTGCACCAATAATTGGCGATACACAAATATAAATAATGAATTCCATTCTCATTTGCTGGAGAATTATATTACTGCGATATTATTCACACGAGCAACTGAGTATTCCTTCAATAATTTGCGGATTATCCGTTCAATTATCGAGAAATGCATTTTTTTGCCGAACAACAAAGGAGGTCTCGTTTATCAGTCGTGTCGCTATCATTCCAATGCACGCACATCTAGAAAATGCGCTTCCGCGCAACATTAATGCTTGGTTCATTTACATCGGCCGCTGTTAATTGGTATCGGATCTTAATTAGGGCAGATTACGCGGCCTTTTTTCACCTGTTATTGCGATCGAGAATGCTCGCAGCTCATTGCGATAAGGCATTTATGATTACCGCTAGCACACCGCCTGTTACTGCTTTCTCTCTCTCTCTCTCTCTCTCTCTCTCTCTCTCTCCCCCCTCCCCCCTCTCTCGTTCTCTTTCTCTCTGTCTCACCTTTTATTTTCGAACCGCCTTTTCGCTTCTGCTTCCTTCTTCCCAGATTCAATTTATCAGGTCTTGAGATACAGGCAGGAGTATCGTTCTAGCGGTGGTGACTGCTTGCAGAAAGTGTCTTTTTTTGCCATCGCAAACGGTCTCACACTCGTTGGATTCCTCTTCACGAAAGAAAGAATCACTGCACCATAACTCATGCGATGTTAACAGAGAATTAGCATAGCCATCTCAGTGACCGGTTACGTATGTGCACAGAATGTTTCGTTCCTAATTTTGAAATCACGTATGTTGCAACATATAATAAGGTAAATTTATCCACTATGACCTACCTAAGCGTTGCGATTTTTGCTGAATCCAATATTGAAACTGATGGTTACATATAAAATAGAAAAACACATATTTTTAACATTAACTGAAAATGTGGGATTTTTTAATATTTACTTAAGCTTATATAAAACTATCCATTGTAACTATCTACAAACAGCACGTAGGTCATATTGGATATTAGACCATATTGGCATTAGTTTAGGTATAAAAAAATAATATTGTATATAAGAAATTTCTTTTTTAATTTCAAACGTTATTAAATGAAAATCATAAATATTTTTTAGATAGATGTGATTATCTTGATATACAGTTTCTTTTCAGATTTTTTTTTTAAACTGCAACCTCGAAATTGAACTAAAATAATCTGCATGCATGCTCATTCGGCCATACCGGCTTGAGATCGGTTGAACCGTGACGCGATCGGCCGACTCTGTTTCGTTTCTTCTAAAGAACGATCGCAATCAAAAAACGATCTGGTAATAGCACCTGCATATCGGTGATGGAACGCCTACGCAGATTCTTTTGCTTGGTGACGCGCAATCAGCTAGATCGGTGTATTTCCTTGGAATTACAAGATACAGTTTGAGGATAAATACCGGAAAATTGTGAGGTTTCCCTCATCAGAGATACACTATTAGATAACTAACGCACAATACTATCAATTTATCATAGTCGTTTACAGATGTTAACTCAGTCTGTTTCAATAATTTTTCCAAGCTTTCCAAGACGAATTGATAAAAAGATATTTAAACATCCTTATGCTCCTCTATTTGTTTTATTCAGAAATAAGATCAATGCTGCTTAAGTAAAGCAAAACTTTAACCGAACGAGTAAAAAAATATCAGAAAAAGAAAAATTCCACCTGTGTCTCCGAACTAATCTCGGGACCGAATCTGATTCCAGAATGAGTTAGAGAGAGACTCAGGAGAGATACAGACGTCCGCGAAAAGAAGACTTCGAGGAAGTACACTTCGACCTTCCCGTTGTGCCGGTCGTTATCGCTCACCGAGCATTGCGTGCCGCAACCCTACCGTAGGCTAGTTCCTTCTTATCGAGGATCTACCACCACCTGCGAGAGATCGAGAGCGGTAATCGTCTCACGGTAGTTCCCCGGAGCGGTGTGTCCCGTTCTGTCTCTGCTTCCATGTCGCGGCACCGTCGCTCTTTTCCTGACGGGGGAAACGGGACGTGCGGTACCATGGAGACCACGGACCGGTACCGCCTTTGGCGCAAGCACGCATAATGAGAGTGATATAATAACGACGCACACCAGCGGCGCGGTACTCGGCGACACAACTCATCCCGACAAAAGGATACCGCTCTCGTGCCGCTCTTGTGGAAACTGAGGAGAATAGGAGGTCGAGGAACGGACTGTGCGGCAGCAGAGGTACACCGACACGACGGAGATGAGCGCGTCTTCGTTGCGTCTTCGGGAACGTGGCGGGATGGGATGAAGCGGATTGTATCCGTCGCGCGCAAGAGGAACGATGTAACCAGTCGGGTTAATTAAGAGGATCCAACCTTGACGGACGTAGCCATTGTGCACGCGCTCCGTCTCATCCTATCTCATCCCCCTTGCACCTCTGTCTCCTCCTCCTTCTCCATCCCTCAGCGTGTGATGCGTACCTAAACGCGTCCACATATGTACACGTCCACGGGACACCGTCGTACTTCGTCCTTGTCGTGCACCATTTATGGAGAACATCTTACGGGCCTACTTCGCCGTTGAAGAGCGACCAACGATTGGATGTAATCCTCTGCTTATCCTTGCCCTTTCATCGTAAAAGAATATTTATTATACAGATTTGTTGGAAGTATGCACTGTTAAATATCAAAGAGCAATAGTAACCCAGTCCATTGAATGAAATAATATTTTGTTATTTTTAACTGTGTCAAAATGTAAATCAATTCATTTCTCTGTAGTTAGTTTCAAAGTAAACAACGTTCATATTAACGTATGTACTTAGTAAATAATTAAACTGAATCTCAATTTAAATTTAATATGTTTTTTAAATTAAATTGTTTAACTCTATTGTTTTAATCAAATTAACGATATATTGAGTAGGAGCAGTAATGACCTACAGAGATAATTAAAAATAGTTCCAATTGGGTATAATAAATTTGATATTTTATATGAAAAGCGAAATTGCAATAATCCGCAGAACCGATGAATGATTGAAACTTCTTTGTCGTCTTTGTTGGCGGAACACGCCATTCACTTCATCATTAAATATCCTTAAAATGAAGACATCATATCGCGTGATCTGAACAGCCGCCCGAGGCACAACGTATAAAGGTACGAAATGGAACTCTGGCAAAAGCGCGCTGTCTTTTGTCTGCGTAGTTTTCTGAAAACGAGATTTTGCGTATCGAGATAACATCGTCGTAAAACGCGTCGCTTTCTCGCGCACCGTTTACGCGGTGCCATTATCTTTTCGCTGTTGCAAGAATGAATAAACCGTGCACAGCTAATAGCGCATTACACGTCCCGCGTGCAAAAGGTGGTTCGGCGCGGAGATATAAAATCAAGGGGGTGTCTCGGTGACAATTAACAGACCCGCTCGACCACAAATCACCAGGCGGCGGAGCCTCTAATCACAATCGCGAGATTCTTGTCCTCTCTTGCGCCGTTTGTCGCCGACGCATTCGTCTCTCTCTCTCTCTCTCTCTCTCTGTCTCTTTCTCTCTCTCCCCTCCTCTCTCCCTCCCCCCTCTCTCTTTCAGATACTGCCATAATTGGTCCCGAAGTCGATTGGATGCAAGGTGCGATACGCGGAAAAGCGATCAAATTCATGAGATTATAAACAACCATTTCCTAGATATCTTTAAGTAAGAGATTGGATACCGTTTAGACAACTTCTGATTGGTCCGCTATATTCTTCAGGACCACAAGATCGCCAACTGCTTCCTAGAGATTCTCAAGTAAAAACAGAGATTGGATACTGTTTAGACAATCATTTGGTTCGCAATATTTTTCAGGACTTACTTAAGATAGAATCTTCTACTAAGATAGGATTTTCGTAAAATAAAATGAAATAGATATATAAAATAGAATTGAGATACGTAGATATCTTATTCTATTATATACAATCTATCTCATTCTATCTTAAGCGGGTTTTTGAAAAATATGGCGGATCGAACGTATAGAGGGTGTTCAATGTTTTATTTGAGAGTCTCTACTACACCCTTGCGACTTATTTTCGTGATTCCGACGTTGCATTTCCCGTTGTCGGCGCGTTATGGCAATTGCGAAGATGTAAATTTCAATTTTCAGATTACCTCGTAAATAGCTCGTTACGTATGAGGAAGTGCGCGCCATATAAACGCACAGACGAGGTGAAAATGGCCGTCTCGGCCTCGTAGCAGATAATTGAGATAGCATATTGCGCGCATTCTCACGCCTTGGTGCAACTTTACGTTCATCCGCGTCAAGTTTCTAATTTTATTAGGCAACAAAATCTGTCATTGGAAAATGATAGTTTCGTAATGTAAAAAATTACTAAAAGTTCCATGAAAAAAGCCATCTCTCTCAATCGGATGTGTGAATTATTCTTTCTCGAATTCGATCACTTGTATTATACGAATTAATAGTACATATAAAAACTGCTATATATGAAATTAACAAAGGTAAATGTAAAAGCATGTAAATATTTTGTTTAAATAATTAAATACCTAATAATGATATTGTCATGTTATATATTTAACAGAATATACGTATATTATTTCATTGTTAAAGTTGATATTATGCTACTGTTGTCAAAGTTATATTATATTACTACAGTTAGATACTTTATGTAAGACAGCCTTTAATGTGCATTAATCTAATGTAATATGCGAATACGATTCACCATTAGATTCAAGCGGATTCAATTAGATAAATAACGATCGTGTATCATCCCAACAAGTTCAATCGACAACAAACTTGCAGGAAATACAAAACAAACTGGAAAAAATGGAATTTCCTGCATGATGTTCAATAGTAAACGAGCTCCCGCTTTGGCAATTCTATTACAGCATGACAAATTAAATTAATCGAGCGCTGATTCCTAATGGATTACCATCGTTGAACGATCGATATCATTCTATCTAGATAAGAAAGAGCTTCGCGGGTAGGCGACCTGACGATGGAAATGGCCGGGCACTTAATAACCGATAATTTATTAATACTGTGCGTTCAACATTAGTCCGTCGAGTAAATCAAGGCATCCTTGTTTTATAGCATGCATTTATTACCGGGCAGGTTGCACTCGCTCATATATCTCCGTGAGTTCCGGGCCGTGACAAAGAGGGAAGCTATGGTACGCGCGGAAAAGCGAAAGGGACAAACAGATTGTACAGAGTGAAGGGAGGCAAGTGAGGATCTACGTTGTCCAGCGACTGTCCAGAGGCTTCTTCTCCGCTACGTTTCAGGTCCCGCACTATCGCGCACTGCATACATTGTTAGCCGGGTTTACGAGGCACGTTTTAAGTCCTTTACGCTTGCGTTTACGCTCCTTATGTCTTTACATTTACGATCGTTACGAATGCCCCTCGCGACCTTCCTCGCGACAACTTCACGACGTCCTCCTCCACGGAGACATCGGGATCAACGGGCTTCACCCAGGGTTAAGGTAAAATCCTTCTTCTCTCTCCTTCTTTCGTTTCACACGAATTCCACTCTGCTGTCTCTAAATCCTCGTTATCCTCGGGCGGACCACCTTGGAAATTTATCGTCCTGCGTCGACATCGCAGATCCCGGCCGAGCTTGGAAGCCTAATGACCTCTCGCGCGATGTGGAGTACGTGGATATTTCTTCGTGGAAGGGATCGATCTCTCCCGCGTGTCTCCGGGAGCATTGTCCTGTTTCCCGCGGTGTCGTGAAATCTGCGGGATCCATCAATCACGAATGTTTGAAGGACGCACTTAGGCGTTTAATGGAGTTTCACGAGAACACCTGCTGCGTACGCGGCGGTCTTTCGTGGCCACATTCCGTATGCATTTCGCGGAAAAGCATGCAACGAGAAAATATCATTCGATCTGAGAAAGAGAAATTGCGTTGCGTGAGAAATTACGAATTATTATCAGTAGCGATAATATCAATCAATGTACGATAGACTGTTAAAAAATAAGATCGGTTAAAAATTGAAGCAACGTTGAAAACAATTTTTCGTTGAAAATGAACAAATCAGAATTTTCTGATTTTTATTAGAATTCTAATTGAGCACGGAAAAAAAACATTTGGTTGAAAAATTGACTGGAATTGTGGTGGAAAATGAACGATCCAGAATTCTAGTTAAGTTTATCATCACAGTTTCAGTGATGAGTTAATTCACCCAAATATGTTTTTTCCATGAGATAACCAGAATTTTGGCTGATACAATATTTCTGATAAAATCTACTAGAATTCCTATTTTTACCAGAATCATTACATCAATCAGAATTCTAGTTATCTCAATTAGATTCTAGTAGATTAAATCTGAGAAAATTCTGATTCGTCCATCTTCCACCGGAATTACTATTTAATCCAACCAGACCATTTTTCTCAATGAGAAACGTTAACAATTTTAATATGACATAAAAGTTTGTAATAAATTGTCGGGGACATATAATGATTATTCTTGCAAAGTGCAAGAAGCGTCTTACCGAATGTGACAGGTGGTCGCCACGATCATCGCGCGCGTACAGAACGCGTTTTATCGGCAGACGGTGGTCAAGGAAGAGGAAACCTAATTGAGTGTCCTCGCCCTGGGTGTCCGATGTTGTCCGCCGTTGTCGCCGCTACCTGAGGGTGTGGGCGTCCTGATATGAGTTACGAGTCTGTCGTATTACACGTCGGGGACTACGGCGCGGCCATGGTGGTCCTACCCATCTCGAGATTACGGACCATTTATACAGCAAGCGAGACAACGAACGCGGGGATATACCGGTGGCACCCGCTGCCACTTTACCTACTTTGTTGTACGTCCGATTGGAGGATTATCAGGGTTCGAAACGCACGACAATGGATATACCATACGTTGTCTGACATGGTGTCTCATTGTAATCGCACGCCATTAACGTCATTAGACGTTCTTGCTGCCGCGATTTCTAATCTGAGCCAAGATTAATCACCGACATCAGAAACGGGGCTAATCTAATTGTGATGTCGTGTCGACGAAATTATCGGAATCATATGAAAGAATAATTTCCATTATGTTGTATTGAAAAGCCGGAGCACAGACTTTTGCATAACAAATAATAACATAACATAAAAGAATTGACCAATCAGAGTCTTTTCTTTCCATGAAATGAAGGACTCTGATGATTGATCGATTCTCTTATGCTTTATGTATTATACGCAAAGGTCTGACTTAAAAAATTTTTATGTTAATCGAATCGGATCGGAACGATCTTAATTTTGATTTACGTCATACGTGATGCTTTATTTTTTTTATTTTTACATTAATTCTAAAGGGATTCTAAAGTGACAGAGTTATCGACATTATATGTCAGAAAGTTTTCCAAATTGATTGTACATATTGAAAAAAACCTTTTACATAATCAAGATACAAAAAGGTGCGGTCGTTTTAACGAGAAAAATTAAAAATTGCAGTAAATGCTAAATTTGTTAATGATTTTTTTATTACCCAATTAACCGTTCCACATCTTTTTTTAAGAGTATTTTGATTGTGTAAAGGATTTTGCAATCTGTATAATCAATTTGGAGAATTTTTTATAACCTGTAATGTCGACAATTTTGTCCCTTTAGGATTCCTTTACCGATAATAATATTCTTACAAATTTTAATTTAAATAAAGATAAGCATTTAAATATTTTTTAAGAAAATAATTTATTGACCGCGAAATATACGTGTACGCAGAATGGTGAGGCTAAGCCGGTGGTCACACACCCACGACGATATTACGGACATTAAAGACTATTACAATGGGACAAGTATGATCAAGAAGAGCTATAATGAGCAGAACCAATATTAATCGGTGTGGCCACCACGCTGATCGGCAAAGAAATCTGGCGAACGAGCAGAAAGAGTAAGAGAGAGAGATGGGTAATTGCCGTTATGATATCATCTAAATGCTCTCACGGGCTGTCTATAATGAAGACGCACACCGGAGTGTTCGGAACACGTACGTACGAGAACGAGAGAGCGATACGCCCACGCAAGCGTATACGCGCGAGTGATTCGCCGAATACTTTCGCGCGTATACTCGCATCGTCCCTCACCTCGTGAATCCTTTCAGACGCGGGCTTCTCCTCGCCTCAGTGCCTAAACGCTTCCCAGTGCTATCGACGAGATATGAGGCGTGTCTAATTACGCGATCGGTGCACGTCCAATCAAACTGCCTTCCTGTCGGCGATCGCCGTCGCCATTATCGCGATCGAACCGAGTGCGTCGGGAATCGTCTCACCCTTTTCCGTCGACATGCTCGCCGCCGGACTCTCCAAGGCGAATTTCACGGACCGCGTCGCCTGGTGCTTTGACCTCCGATTGATCAGCCGATCTCCGACGTTACTTTGCGTTCTTCATGAGAAAATTCAACGCAACACGCAATGTTAAAGAAGAATATATGTATACGCGTCACTCATATTTGTTGGGGGTAAGAAGAAAATAATGTTGCGCAAAATGATTCGGGAGGAAAATTCATTCCAAATTTGTTTGCAACTCATAAAATATATTATGTAAATAATATGCCTGAATGTTATCGACTGATTATACTGCCTTGACAAAAAAAAAACCACTTACTGGTAATGTGTAATTAATATGAGAGTAAGTGAGTTTCTGCCGAAGTGCCTGCGGTTCAATGATGTATTTCGAAAACGAGCGTAAAAAGGCGTCCGAAGTAAAAACTATGGGCAATAAAGCAGCAGCGGTACTTTCACGAGTTATATGACGGCACGGACAATCGGCGGACAGTAGAAACCGAGCTCGCCGTCGAGGGTCAGCGATTTTAATAAGAGAGATCCCTGGAACGCAATTGCGATTTCTGTCCCCCGCATTTCTTGCTGGAACACGAGCGCGATTAACATTACTGCTGGAATAACGATTAGGACCTCGCCTCGATTGACGCCGAATGGGGTTTCATTAAGTCAGTTTCAATCGGCGGATACCGGTGTTTGCCCGTGCCTGACCTCTCGACGTAAGTTCTCCGCGATTCAAACTCGTTTTCCGATAAGATCATCGGATGGCGTTATATTCGAGGAATGGGGCGCGACATAATTATTGAAAATTTCTACCACGGGTAATTTCTGATTAGATGTGGTTTGCTAACATTTTTCTATTTAAATATAATTATTGGTTCCTAGTAAACCACCAGAGCTAACAGTAATATTACACCAATGTTATAATTTCTTATTCAGCAATGTAACTATATACAACATGGATTATATGACATTTATGTTGTTGAGTGGAAAATTACAATATTGATGCAATGTTATTATTTACTGGGTCGTACCCTAAAACATTTATTAATAATCTAAAAATTACGGCACATATATTTAACGACGAGCTTTGTAATTGCAATCATAGATATTTTTAAAAAATTCACATCGATTAGCAAAGCATTTAGTGATCCAATTTTAAGGCTCCTTTCCCTACTTGTTGTGCAATCATATTTACACAACAAGTCTTAAAAATTCCTTTAACATAGATATTCCATATTCCATACCCCGAAAGTCTCATCACCTTACTTGTATACATATAACTGATTTTTCCATGACAGGAAGAGTATTCACCATACTAGTGGTAGCGCGGGAAAGTAAACTTAACGGGGTGTAATTTAGCGTGATATCTTCACGCATGGTAGCCACCGGTAATTGCCGTTTTTACACGCAATCAGAGCATGAATTTATTGGTCGCGTACGGGCGGTTCGATTAGTCGCACTGTCGATTCGCGCGGTAGAAGCGGACGAATCGAACTTATTAGCCCGCGTTAGCTGGATACCGCTAATTAGAGTCGTTGTAATGTCCACGACGATCAATGGTCTGGAATCCTGTACTAATTTGTCATCCGTGCGCGAGTCCGTAATTTTGCTCGTAAAATTTTAAAGATCGCCGTAAAGTTATGTCACTAATTTATGTATATGCCCTGAAGGAAAACTTGGGTGAACGCAATGATATGTTAATGCGGCTAATGAAATGCTTCGAGCTAAAAAAATGTAAATTAATATACTCGTCCAGTAGAAGAAATTATTTTTCTAAAGAGGGTTGCGTATACTATATTTCCTCGAGAAGTGCAGCACATTTTACATTGTATGTACCTACATCTCAATACCGTATATTGTTCCGACGTTCCCTTACACAAAAGTGACACAATTAAAAAAATTAAGTTTTTCAGAAAAGGGGAAAAACTATTTTTTAACTTGACAGAAAATTATATTGATGAATCAAATGATGTCGACAAAGAGAATATATTCTTGACACGATTAAATGTCATTTTTGTTCCACAACAAAAATCACTCTTCTTAAGTTGTGATAACTAACGATTTTTTTTAAGTATACTTTTCAAACTAACGACTTTTATAATTTCTTATAAAGTTAAATTAATTCACTTTTGATGAGACAATGTTTACCTAACATTTATGATAATGACTTAAAAATTACATTTTTTTAATTGTTTCATTTTTTAAATAATTGTATTATTAAAGATTGTGCGGGCAAAATTTAAAAATTATTGATTTGTTTTGTAAATGGTATATAATGTCTGCGAATTTTTAATTTCTATTATATTTAATTTATATTTTTTTAATCTACAATATTTTTTTACATTTTAGTAATGCGAAAATGTTACTAATCAAGATAATATTTGATCGCGAAATGTAGAATGTAAATTAAATAAAACATGCTATAAATCTACCGAGTACAATGAGTATTCTTATTAGCTCTTTCAAGTCCAAATGTTCAATTTTGTCCGAGCAAGCAAAGCATCTCGATCTTTCGCGAGAATTAATTTTGCTTGGCGGAACACAAACCGGGCCCCATTTTGGGCTTACAATGTCGCCAGATGAGACTGCGGATTATGTCCGACGGTTTGACCACCCGTCTTCCTTACACATTATCTCCATTGCATCTTGTTTCACTCTAAAGCAAGGAGGCTAACAGCAGCCTCAATCATAATACCTTAAAGCCGGCCATTAAAGGCTCAGACTTTTTTTTGACACGCTACCAATCGATATTTGTCTATATGCCAAGTTTGATCGTGCGACTGGATGTATTAAAGATTCTATTAAACGCGAACAAGGGGTTTTGATATGTTCGGAACCTCGCTTCTCTCTCTTTTTGATTGCTGAACGAATTTAACACCGATTGCCGGTTCCCATCCTTGTCCGCCACCCAAGTCGTCAGGACTTGATGCTGTCGTAAAGAATATGTCCCTTGACAAGTTCGTTCTCGGGACATGCATGGCGCTACATCGAGCACGATGATTTTCACGGCGCGCATCGAGCCAGTAATGAGGGGCCGTTAATCAGAAGGAGACGGTGGACACAGACGCGACCATGATGAGATAGCAGCGGAGTCGGAGTAGGCGAAGAGGCGGACACGATGACACCTGACACGCGGGCTCCTTACAAAGAGATCATTCACGATGTGCTCGCTACTAATTATTCGGTCTCACGTAATGAGGCACCTTTAGAAGATGCCGACACAGATGCGGAGAAGCTTTCATCCGCTCAGCAGACGCCGAAAACACACACACGTACACCTACAAATGTACATATTTTCCCACGCGAATTTATATTACTGATATTTTACAACAATTACATTAACATATAACGCTGTCAAAAACTTTACGGAAACTTTATTCGGAATTATTATTTACTATAATTGCATTAAAAAATATGTAAATATTTGTTTAATATATATTTTAGTTGAGGCTTGAAACATCTCAAAATCATCGTAGAATTATATAAAATAAATTAAAAAATTATAAATTAAAATCCTTAATTGTTTATAAATGAGCAAGTATCTTTTAGATATATTATCTTTTTAGTGTAAAAAAAAAATTTTCTTCTATTTCTCTATTTGTCTCTCTATTTGTTATTATATGTTATACATCTCGGAGGACAAGACGCGTTTACTAAATCTACCAATGTTGAAAAGAAACCGCTCAGTTAATTTTACCGACATAATCCATCGCGTCCTCGTACAACATTGTGAGCACAGAAATCCGTCTCAACTTACGGATCAATTAACTTAACGACCGGCGGGCAAGTTGGCGGCAAGTTAACGCGGGGTTGCGCGTTAACATGCCGCTTAGGGCGCCCTCGGAAACCTACGTCGACTGTGCATAAAGGAGCATAAACACGGCCCTGTCGACGTCGCGGGTTTATTAACGCCGACAATTATACTGCCGGAGGCTAGGCGTAATTTACAAGGGGAACTCGTGAAACCTTGCAACCTACGACCCAGCTCTTTACCACGCATGCCACCAACACCTTTTGCTTTCATCCGCGAAAATATAAAAATGAAAAGAAGTTCCCTGGAAATCTTTCAGAAGAATAGAACTATATAGAATAGAACGACGCGATTTAGATTTCGGCAAGACTTCAACCTCGACGTGGTTATTTTCACGCGACATATAAATATATGGCCTGACATAACGTATTATAATAATCATCACAGTTATATATGTATGCAGTAAATCATGTAATTTACGGTTGACATTACGATCGACTTTATGATCAATGCAGTAAAATATATTCATTTTCGTTTCTTCCGTTGCTCCTCGTTATTCTACACAAATTTCAACTGGGAAACCAGGAGAATTTAGATGGCGTTTTACGATGTATATTTGTAAACTGATCTTGATAGATAAAATAGATAGATACGTCGAAATATGAGGGGTTTACACTGATATTTTCACGTTAAATGTCCTTATCGTTCTATGTTTTATAATTTTTGCAGCACTAAGGGTTGATGATTTATTTCTTGCTAAGAATCATATGTAATCATATGTAAATGCAATTGCAATCAAATCAAGGAATAAATGCGTTCGAAATGCGCACCTGTAATAAATTGTTTCTATATCTTGTAATCGACGCAAAAGCACACGATTACCTTTCGTTCCGAGAAGAGAGCCAAGCGGACTTGAACTCTAGAAACCCAGGGTCCTCTACCCCAGGCCCAGGATTCCCCTAATTTGTTTGAGTGAAACAATATCGAGTTACGACCGATGGTATCGCTCGGACACGCACGTGCTACGGCGCACGGAAGGTTCATCGCGGCTCTCTGACGAGCTACCGTGCCGAGCTATCTTCACGAATCTCACCACGCCGGGAAGAAGAGGAAGAAGAAGAAGAAGAAGAAGAAGAAAAGAACGCAGGCTGTTGCGAAGACTCCCTTCCATGCATGCTTCAAGCAGGTTCCAGGCGCTGCGCGTATACGAATTTACGTTGCGCCACGACTTTCAACGAGATGTTGATTCTTCGCTCTGATCCCACGAGAAAGGAGACAACGATAAAAAGAATTCAGCACAAAAAAAAGAAGACATCGGCTGAATCTACTCGAACATTTTGCTTGAATTTGTATTCAGGATTCAATGGAATGCACCTGACTATAACGTCCCAAGAATGCTTGAATATCTAAAAAAGAAAAGAAGTAAATGCTTTTCCTTGGATCTAGCATCTTACTAATTATATTAACAACAGTTTCCTGAATATTATAACATTTAAATGTCTTTTGATATCTTGCAATTTAAAAAAAAAATTTGGACAAAAAGAAACAAACGTCTAAAAAAAAAAATCAATTGTATAAAGGTGAGCGAGAAGATCGTTTTACAATATAATATGTCGATTTTAAGTCGCGTTCTCTTATCCTCTCGCCCACGAGAAGCCTTTGACAAGCCGACGCGCCACCCAACGCGCGAAATTAGGACCGTATCGAGCAAAAAGGAACTACAGTCCTGCGGTCGACAAGATGTAGCTGCTTAAAATTCCATCCGAGGACCGCGCGACGCGGCATCAATGATGGATCCACCTTCCTCTCGGTCGCCGTCATCATTCTCTCGATACTCCTCTAAAGAGATGAGCACGATGTAAGCGCAGCTTCGGAAGAGATCTTTGATAGGGAGACACGAGGAACTGTCCATGCGACGTTCGCGAAAGTCACTCAATGAAACGTCAAAACAGCAAGGCACTACCTTTCTTTTGCTCACCTCTGCCCCTTTTTTTCATCTTCCGTCACGAAGACGCGTGCAGGCGAGCGCGTGCGGACCAATCGTATTTATTAAGGCGAGGTGTCATGGAATCGTTACCGCTGTCCGCCTTATAAGCGTACTCATAGCATGGAGGTGTCAGCCACGTCGATTGAGAACATTGGCTGCAAGACGCCATGTCCCCTCGCTGTATATCCTAACGAGACAAAATGACACGGGTGCATTTCTCCTTAGACATCTCTTCGTGCAGTTTTGCAGCACGGTCGATCCGTGGACGATCTGTCCTTTCAACCCGATAAATCGATTCGATGCGCGACGTTTCATTTCTTGGTATCTTGCAATTTCACATGGCGATTAATTCTGTTTCGCGCTATTTGATTTTAATCATATCCGAGTTATGTGCAATCTTTCAATATAATCTGACAATACTACTACGTTTCTAATTTTGTATTACTAGACCGTGTTATTGTATTCCAATTACATTCCAATTTAATGAGATGTAACGAATACATATTCAATTGTTTAATGATCTTTCTTTCGAAAATGATGGTGAGTTTATTGGATCCACTCAATTATATTTTTTATAATATTAAGTGACAATCGACCAAGAAATCGATCAATACAAATAAGCGAAGAAGACTATCCTTTCTCTCTCGGTCAAAGTCTATCTTAACAATCTTATAATATTTTTGTATAAATTTTTATAATTCTTAATTCAAGGAACGCTGCGTGCTGATTATTTGTCTTAAAACACAGTTCTAAATTAAAGCTGGAGTACATAATATTATAAACTAAATTGTTGAGTAATTTAATATTACTAATAATATCTAATATTACTGAGCATCTTCAAAACACTACAGAGAATTTATTTTAAAAAATACCACCTCGAACAGGATTCGAACCTGAATCTTTCTCATTCGGTGCGCGAATGTCTTACTAATTCTTATATATTTTATGTTACATCTGTAAATGTGAATTATTATTTAAAAAAAAATTAGTATTCACATTTTTTTATATACGAGTTAAGTACGTCATTTTGGTTTTTTTAAATCAATATATGCTTTTTAATTAAAATAAATTACATAAGTTTTTACAGATTTGGTAATTGTGTTACAGATTATTTTGACATCAGCTTCGGAGAATTAAATACAGTGCGAATATATTAATCAATCTTTAGTGTCATTTCGTCGATATTTCGAAAGCAAATCGTGAAAGCCGATGAATCTGTGGAAAGGACTTACATGCACCTTGTCGTATCGTGAAACGTCGCATACAGACATTTTCGTAACGCGATGTTTGCGGAGTAACAAAGTCGGTCGTAGATAGAATAGATTTACGCAGTCGTTAGAAGCTTAATGACCCATTACCGCTTGTCACGCACTCGGTCGGTGCACCTATCTCACGGTAGTAAGGTTATTTTAACGTATTTTGCTTTCGTTCACCGAGCCATTTCCTCTCGGTCGCGGTAATTTCGCTCGGCTGAAAAGTCCGCACAGATTATACCTAATAGTGTCTTAACAGCGAGGTGGATCCGACAAGCGCAGCGTTTAGCATAGATTTATATCCTGAGAGAGAAAGAGAGAGAGAGAGAGACAGAGACCTATAAAAATTAATAGTTACGCGAGTAAGTTTTTACTATTAAGCGTAACTATTAAATCACTTTTATCGACGTAGCCTGATTTACTAGACATTGAATGCACATTCAGTCAATTGCCACTCTTGATTGGTACTAAAATTCGAGCGATACATTAATCTTTTACTTGTCTACGTACTTATCTACGAGAACAACTCGTTAAAAGTATATTTAAAAAGAAATACTTTATTATGGCACTTTATTATGGTATACAATTTTATCGCAAATTCAAAGAAAGAAATATCGAAAGGATTCAATTTATCCAATTACATCGAGATATTGAAGAAGTGATTCGCATACAAGGATTAAACAAATGTATAGTGAATATCTATAGAATCAAAAAAGGAGTGCTCCAAAAAATAGGATGCTCATAAAGGAGAAATCTTATCATATATGTTTGCGTATCATAAAAACGGATAAACGACCAACCTGTTCCGGTATTAACAAGGCGGCGCGGATCGCGCTTTATCTCGCGGACGAGAAGTGTTTTATCCCCCGGATCCGAAACGTGAGAGGAATTCGAGGCTGAAATCGGCCACGTCGGAGCCCGCGGGACGGACAAAAGGGATCGTGATTCCCGCGTCCGTCAGTTCTCGTATCCTGTCTCCGCGAAAGAAGCGAGATCGCGGGAGAAGGAAGTGGTGGAGGAGAGAGGGACAAGAGGAGGAGGAGGAGGAGGAAGAGGAGGAGGACAAGAAGGAGATGGAAGATGAAGCGAGACGCACCTCGTTGGACGGAAAGAAAAAGGTAGAGTCGCTCTGAATGGCCTCTCTCCTCTCGGGTAGCCGGATGCGTCTCGGACGGACGTTTCATCTGGCGTAATCCAGTTTATGAAACCCTGGATGCACGCACGTACGAAGCGTATGTATGTGTGTATGCGCGCCTTCTATTTCGTCGGTATATGGCGCGAATGGACAGGAAACGGTCCGGCTTGAATGCTCCCGGAATTGGATTAAGAGCATTCTGTGTAGTCGCAGCGGCTTCGTGACGCCGTCGGGTTTGTCATGGTTTCGCCAATGCTATACGCGCGCAAGACTTATTTCTTCATCTAAGTTACACCGATTTCCCCGTCGTGGAAAGTCGGAGATTATCCCGCAGAATCCCGATAGATGTGTGGGAGATCGGTTAGAAGTCGTCCGGCTTAAATGGATCCATCGCAAACATCGCGAAATCCTGAACATCCGGTTGGATTTTTCTGACGGATGATACAGATATATCGTAGCTGCATTCTTATAATCTTCTCACAAACAGATTGGAGAAAATTATTTTATTTCAAATGAGTGAAGAGGGCCATATTCGGCCAAAGCGGACCTTGGTGCCTTTTTTATGTGAATTTTACAAATTCTTTACAGTGTTTAAAACTGCTTGTTAATCTCAGTATTATTAAATTGTTTGTTAATATAATTTGTGATATTACGTACTCCAACGGTTTAGGATTGTTTCAAGATTGACAAATAATGGATTCGCAATTTGTTTAAACTAGAAATTGAAAAAATTTGCACAAAAAATATTATCAAGCACCAAAATCAAATATATCTTATTTGCGTTGGATATATATCTCTCGTTGATTTTCACTTAATATCATGTATTTTATTTAATATTAATAATTAATATATTTCTCTAAAATACAATATGTACAAGAATTTTTCAAAATTATAGTATTATCATTAATGAGCTGTATATGACTTGATTTTATAATTAATTTGACAAATATAATGATTGTAGATTTTTTTTTAAGATTAATAATTCAGATGTAAGATTTTTTATCAAGTACCCATATATGAACGATTATATACGCTAGATTTTCACAATGTTAGGTATTGCCTGAGATTTATATCTATAGGTATAACGCATATGAAACGAACGCTTATGAAGTAATCTATGATTCCACCTACCCGTTCCACCGGTTTCCAATTTAGATTGCTAACGTTCCTTCACCTTTTCGCACCTATTCCGCGTATACAACGATATACATTACAGAATTCAGTTTAATCGATTAAAGATCGCGAACAGTTGCAAAGAGCATTACTTAAGTGACACGAGCATTGGTGAAAATAGACGTGACAAACGTTACGTTATCAATAATTTATTGGAAGCAAAACGTGTCCTTGCGCTTGAAGGCATTAATTGCACAATCAGCGAGTCTATTATTAGGCAAGCATAGAGATATCTCGCAATCACCTTCATAAAGAAAACGTTATTGCACGAGACAGCCATGTTATTCTAATTTACGAAATAACATCTTTATCAACAGACCGCGAATATAAATTGACTTATCGTGCATCGTCATTTTCCGCTTTGTTCAACCTTTCTAGGCGAGAGTATTACGCGCCAACCGATCCCTTTCCGCACTCACTCGTCATGAATCTAACGAGGTAAGTGCCTCGACTAATTGCGCGATTAGTTTGAATTCGGGCGGAACTGAATATTCCTGTCTACGTTCACAATGTACATTCTTATGCATCTCGCAAAATATAAAAGGGAACAAGTGCGGAAGCAGGGCGGAGAAAAGAGAAAAAGACAGAGAGAAAGAGAGAAAGAGACGAGAACTACTAATTAGGTGCCGCGCGCGAATACCGTGACAGTATATATATATATATATATATATATCGGACGTGATTATGGCTATGCGAAGTCTCGTACTTCGTAAGCGAGAACAAGGAGAGACGGAGAAGAGAAAAAAGGGGGAGAGAGTACGCGGGCTTCTGGCCGTGTTAATTAGCCGCAGATAACCGATCGGCCGTAGAGAGTGCGGCAACCCTACTGATGCCCTATGTCCCTGAAGCCGCAATAATTGCGCAAATGGTGGTCCATGGCTACCGGGAAAAACCTCTGGCGATTCCTGATTTTCATCGGTACCCCGTGGCCATACTCCGATAAAATGGGATTTGCAACAACATTCGATCATTAACTATTACTAATTAGCGCTATGATGTAATGGCCTTCCCTCCCGCTTACACGGCTACGATTCCTCCTTTTCTTATCGATAAATCGAGAATCGTGTTGTACCCTTCGTGAAACATTTATTCCAACGAGGAAATACAGAGAGAAAGATTTGTCGATAGATTTTTCAATGCAAATACTTCTGACAAGAGCGATTCTAAATTATTACTCACAGCTAGATTTCAACGAATTAATGATTTATGAGATAAAAGCGCTTATCAGTTAAACGATTACTCGAAATTTGTTACAATTCCGTGTTATCACGACGTACAAGAGACATAATGGACGTTGCGATAATAGCCGCGTGAAAAACGGAGGGATAATCGACCGTGTGTATTACATAGTTTATTACTTAAAATTCATTAGTCGTGGCACGCGGTGGGATTACAACAACGATACATCGAGGCACGGTAAAAAAAAACGGCTTCGGGATAAAGTGCGCGGCCGTGGAATATATGGAACGGGACATTTAACAGCACGTGGTGAGGCACGCCTACCGACAAGGCGGTGCAGGTTGGTCAACCGCCGGCGTAATTAACATTAGTTGATCGAGCGAACGAGCTGCACGTTAATTAACGAATGGGCCGTTGCCCGGCACGTCGCATCGGCTGGAAGCCTGTGGCGGTTGTAGAAGCGCGAGAGGAAAGGCGGTATGCCTTTCGTCTCGTCTCTTCTATAGCGCAAACTATCCCTCAGCTAGCGCCGTTTCACAATTTTTTACCTGTCCCGAAGCGTCAGGTACGCGACAGCGAACGACGACAGCATCGGCTGTTCTTGTAGCTTGCCGATCGACGGAATCCTTTGCGCGCGACGTCCCTACGTTGCCGCATTTGTTTACTAGAACTGAGAATTCCTCAGCTTCCTTCTGAGATTTTTTTCTTTTCACGAAGTTATTTGAATACAGCTGATGCCGTGCACAAAGAGAACGCCTTCGGAGACAGTTCTCCGCTTGGATAAGCTGCGAAGTTATAGGAATACGCAATTGGTAGCTGAAGAATTCGTCGAAAACTATAGGAATGTAGATATCTAACTTTTAGCGCTAGTTGCTTGTTAGCAAGGACATGCTGGGGGATGCTTTTTAAATAACTGTCCTGTAAAATATTTATGGAATGCTTTCTACTATTATCGCATAGTCTACCTGCGATTACCTGCTATCTGCAAAATACCGCTTAGTGCAGACATAGATAATTAATAACAGTGATGATCAAATTCTTTAGAAACTAACTGGGAACATCCGTAGATCGTTCTTGCAGTTTTTTAAATATCGTCGATTAAAATGAAAAGTCTCATGCAAAAATGAGTGAGAAAAAGAGACAATGAATCATCTTCTCAATGTCTTAATAAAATTCGAAGCCAGTACTTGATGAGTTAAATTTCTGGATGTGCACCTACATCTCGTCTTAGAGATCTCGGGAGAAGTGGGCCCACCCGGGATCGTTTCTTCAATGGAATGGTGGGCGATCCACCGTGAATGGAGGTCATTTACTCGCATTCAACGTTCTCCGACTGCACCGTGGACCTGCCATTGTGCGCAGGAGGACGAAGACTGTACCAGGCCGGAGTCCATGATCCGACAAAGACTCGGACACGTCCGACATGACACTACCGGAGGTGACGTCTATCTTTACTGTCTCCCTCTTTCATTCCCTACGTGATCGTTCTGAAAGGATACTTGACGTCTTGTCCTCGGATGCTCCTCGAAGAAATCACTGCGCAACAACTTCTATCTCATGGTTTCATTGTGATTCGTTTATGCGGCAGTTTTGGTCACTTCCAAAACGACTATATTACGTTTCCAGCTGAATGAAAAGGAATTAAGACTCAGGCTGGTCGACAGGCTGATTGTGAGGTCAAAGACCCTTCTGAGAGGAGCAAAAAATTTTTTCTAAATGTAACAAACATACATTTATGATTATTTAAAATAACGTGTATATATTTTATTTGTTATTTTCTCAGTTAGCGTTTGCGTTTTCCTTGTTTCTACGATATGATCTATGTTAAATTTAATTTTCTCGTCAATTTCGAAAGTGGTTTCTTCATAGATCATTGTGGGTGCGACTAACACATGGCGCGTGTCTACAACCATATATATAGATCTTCAAAGACAGTTGAACGAGCGGCACGTCACCTTGTTGGTAATATATTGATCCGCGTGTCTGGAAAGCGATAGAGGGTGTAACCGTCCTCTAGAAACTGACCACCATGCGCGGATACCGGTTCTATGACCAATAACGAGGGCGGATGCTAGCCATTTAGCTATATTCTACCGGCGACTTGTCTCACCTGCTGTTGCGGGGGTTCTTTCTAATTTTTCCGTAATAACGGAAAACCAAAATGAGCCAATTCTTAACGATCATTTAATGCTAGGTTCCGTGCATCCAATGTCTTTGTTTTCAAGAAGAATGTAGATCGTGTTCGTTTTAGAAAAAATTGATGTGTCTTTCAAGCAGACCCCCCCGGCATAACATAGCTATAATAATTAATATAATATATGTAGCCGAGTATTTCTTTCATTTTTCTAAATGCATTTTAATATATTTCAGCCATTGATTTTTTCAATATGTATAGCAGAGGGAAAGAACGGTTTTCCTGAAATATCTTAAAAATCTTAAAAATTTAGCTTATGATATATAAATTTGAAAATAATTTTTTAACCATCAAAATAATTATGTAGGATGCTCTAACTAATTGCTAGCATATCAAAACTTTTACCAGCATTGCTCATCACACTTAAGAGTCTTAGATAATTATTTGATGATCCAACAAAATTATTATTAGTTTAGATCTGTAACAAAATTTTTAGATATTTTAGTAAAATCGTTCTTAAAATTATATATTATTGTGTATATAATAAACTGAAACAAAAATGGAAATGAAAAATTACACATTACTGTGTGAATAATAAACACTATGTGAATAATTCATTGCGCATTTGAAGCTTGGTGAAAATTCGTAAATTTTAAAAATGCGCGAAAGTTATCAATATTTCAAACATTTTCGGTATCTCAATCCCTTTCAAGATGTTATATTTGTAATAGCCATGCGGTGTCGCAGGAATGGTGAATTTTGTTGAACGTGTCGCGCAGAGCCATGCACATCGACCACACACGTCGCCCCCGACGCAGGTTCTCTCGACGAAGGATTTGCCATGAAACGAGCGAGATTGTAAGCGCGAGATTCACAATGAAACGTGCATGAGGAGTCTCAGGGATTTACGGCCTTTTCTTCGGGCGACTCTCCTATGCGCTTGTCTTGGGCACGCACAATAGCACGTGTTGCGCGACCGTCGGTGCTTACCCACTTGTTCCTTCATTGTACACGCGGTACGAGGAACCAATGTCTCTGCAGCTCGCTTTTGATTACGCGATATGAGCCAGCTCTTAAACATTGTTGCGCGTGTCCAGCATCGCCGGCTACTTCGTAGGCATCGCGCTATTCAAGTGCCATGACTCTTACGCGACACTGTTCCGTTTTATGCGGGACCACGGTGTGAGATACAGTTTAAGAGCTGCTATGACTTATTGTGACTTCATAAAAACATTGTCCTTATCGTTTTTAGCGCGCATATTTCTTGCAAACATATGTGCGTCGACGCCTGTATAAACGCTATATAAGTTTCATGATTGTTATAGCATTGTTCCGCTACGTTCAGCGATTATAAAGCAAAACTCAATGTGATATATCTGATTCTTGATATAACTCTAATCTAATATTTTTCATAAACTTGTATTAACAAAGTTAAGTTGAAGTGATAATTTCTTTTATATAATATTGATTACAAATTAGCGAATTCTTCCAGTAATCTCTATAATATTTTATGTATTATAATTAAGATTTAAAAATTCGAAAATTATAAAAATTGTGTTTTAGAAAGTGACCCATCAAATTAATATCGATAACAGTTTCATACCTTGTGTTTCAATAATATAAATTTATCGAATATCTTATCCTTCTAGGAGATAGCTCTCGGCCCACTTTACCCGAGCGCATATCTACCGCCACTTAATCTTTGCGCCGCAACCCCTGAAGAAGAGAGAAGGATCAGAAGAGGGTGCCGAAGAGGGCCATATGGTATCTTCGGACGCGTGGCACAAAGAGGAAAGTCGGCACCGTTTTTAACGCCATGTGGCAGTTCAAGGAAGATGAGTACACGAAGGACCCAGACTCATTTGTAACCGCAACTGTCAGATCTTCATGGAAGGCTATTGGTAGTAGTAAGTGTTTTCCATTTGATTTTCACCGATTAAACGACAGAGCAATCAAGCCGATATTTCAGGTGCGTGTCAGCTGTCTGTGCTATGATATCACCATGACGGTACTAGGACATGATATCATCATGACGTTGCGCATTCGCTTGCAAGGCTTCCGTCGATTTCTTCCGGTTTCTTGTGTCATCCGAATGCATCGTCCACATGCTATATTGGTTCGAGTGTGGCGGAAGATTTAATAATAACAACAAGCAGATTTAATAATAAAATATAAAATAACTTTTAGATTACAAGCAATGTAACAGCTTCTGCTGAACAAAATTGTACAAATTAATATCATAATTATTTAAAATCTTATTCTAAATCGAAGATGGCGAATCTTTGTGGGAATCCACCTGTCGAAGGAATTTCTTAGAGGAATTTTTTAAATGTTTCATGTAAAATTGCATTTTTTTATGGATACATTTTTTCTGGATAAATCATCTGCTGTTTTTATAACTTGATAGATACATGAATATGTTGAGCATAGCTTTGGTGATCTTATGAATCTGATCAAAGAAATTCGGGCATGATCTTTCAAACAACGAAAAGTGAACGATGGTAGAATGTAAAGCCATTTCTGCGTGTAAAGACCGTTAACTCTGATCGAATCGCCGCAGGCACAGGCGGTAGTTAGAATAATTTCTACGTTTCTGTGCCAGAAACTAACGACTCCGCCTTCCCGTCTTTTACCTTTTCTACCGTTAACTCGGCGAATTTCGTTCCGATTGAAGTAAATGGCGTGGGGCCTACTTAAGTAATTTCTCAGAATAACCGCTGTGAATCTTCGCTCGATTTGGGATATCAGTGTACGGTTTTACCAATTTTGTGAATAAAACTTCAATCCAAGACTTTATCCGTAATATAATGTAATTATTTTCTATTGGTCCAATATAGTCGATTAAAAAATCGAAGAATTTATAATTTTATTTTTAGAAATATTGACTTGTTTTTTTAAAAATTCCATCATTATTGTACTTATTGCTTATTATATATGCGTACAATGATTTATTAATTCGTAACTGTGAATTTACTGAATATTTACATTGTTAAAAATGTTCTTAAATTTTATTAACTTTTAAGTCACACTATTTGAATTTAATTTCATGACATTACATTAAATTTATAATGTATTTATATCTAAAAAGTATATTTTACACACGTACATAAAATTTAATGTATTTTTTATAAAAATTTATGAAATTTAATGTACTTTTTATAAAATTTTATTAACAGCACATTAAATTTCATAAATTTAATGTACATGTTCATTTCATTTAAGTAATTATTGTAACTTAATTTTCAGTTAAATCATTCATTACTTTTAATTTTGTTCCTTACATGTAAATGAAGCTCGTAGTTACATTTCTAACAGTGTACTGCTAAATAACAGAACACAAAACTAGCAACATTTTCATCATTTTTTAAAAATATTTTTGTATGAGATGACAAAGGTATCTGTGGATTACAAACATGGATTCATCCGATCGACTTAGCGAGATTTGTCGGTACAAAGAATAGTTGGAGCGTAAAAAGGGAATCTTACGTAAAAATCTGAAAGGATTGCAGGAGCCGCTGTAGCGACAACGAGGCGACAAAGATGATCGCTTCGTCGAGGTTTACGGATAAAAGGGCGAGAAGAAAACGAGGAAAAGCGTCCGCAGTTTCGCGTTCCCATGCAAAGAGTCCTTCAGCCCTCTAAGAGGAAGGAGGGGGTGGGGGAGGGGGGGGAGTAAAGGAGGAAAAAACATGGAGAATAGAAAAAGGTTTCCAGAATTCGGACAAACTTGTGGGAAAAGATTGAATGAACGCAGCACCGGTCGCCTTTAGCGCTCTAGTATTATTCTGTAGAATAATAGAGTTCCAAGACACGTCACATCAGAAATCAGGTGACGTTTGATATCTTGACGTTTGATAAATAATTACTCGTGTCTTCAAATTAAAATTAAAATATAAAATTGATAATAAAAAATTTTACGAAATAAATACTGCAAAATTAATCTTGCAATATATAAATTATTCTTAACATATCCATCGAGTAGATCTTAATATTAAACTATACTAAATTTTAATTATAGTATTAAATGTTCATGTATAGACACACACACATTTATATATATAAATAGCGGATTAAACAAATAACAATTAATGTACCAATAATTTAATTATGTCAACTCTTAAGTTTCCAAGTTCTATGAAGAAATTACTTTATACTAATTAAAGCTTAATACTAGAATTGTATAAGATAAATTATGCTCTATATATATATATAGCAAATTGATTGTTATTCGCTTAATCGGCTTTTTATATTCATAGACTAACATAAAATAGCGTGAATGCGTTGCAATCCTCGAGGTAAGACATCATCTAAAACTTCCATTCAACACGTATACAAGTTCAAGCGAAACGCATAAAAAGATCACCGATAATTCGCTCGCCACACCTCATCCGCGTTACCACGCGGCTAGCACAGTCGGTCGCGCGCAATTTCGAATTCCTTGAGCCTTAAAGGACTTCGAGGATCAGGTGTGGTCGGTCCCTTTGGGTGCCCTCTGCATAGGTGTTGCCGCGCCGTCACGTATCCGAGACGACAAAGGGTCCGCATCCGCGTAAAGCGAACTTGTCCGCGCGCGATAGACGACACGGAGTGGCGGCGAAACTTCACAAGCGACCGAAACGTGGACTCCAAAACGGGGCCAGGTTGCCGTGGCTCGTAATGGGGAGGAAGGAGACGGCCGTTCCTCACCGCGCGACTCGCGCGGGTACGCGCAACGAGAAAGAAAAAAAGAATTTGTCAACAAGCAGGATCTGAGTAAAAAGTGCATTGTATAAAAGAAAACGAAGCGGGGAAAGAGGGACGATGTTAGAGAAGGAGGGAAATGCTTCAGAGACGAGAGATTAGCAACGGAACCCTGCTGGTAAAAAAAGCGGTCTACCGGCGAAATAATATACTCAGATACTAGGACCTCGTTGCCAGGAATGTGAGACGTTTCTGCTTTAAATATGCCGACTTGGAACACCGTACAAATTTGCTCAGCGATCATAAAAAGTGGACGCTGCGGTTATATTAAAGAGGACGATATAATATGTATGAATAACGTTCTGTTTAATATTTGCAAAATGTTAGTAGCGAATGTTGCTTGTACTTATAGTTTGTTATATTTCGAAAAAGGTTGTTGACTATTTGACTATTTTGCTATTAAAAATTGACGAATCTATTTACTTCGAGTTATTCGAAAAATTTCTTTTATACGAAATATTATTTTAAATACAAAAATATTGAATATTAATATATTAATATATTATTTTTGGAGAATTAGATATTTTATTTTTATATTTCTTAAAGAACACAACGAACTTTGCCCTTTAAACTGTATAAATTATAAATTACACATAATATTATAATATGAAATTTTTGTTGAAAAAATACATAACAAAATAAGAGGTTTAGAAAAAGCTGTGTTCGAAGACAAGTCATTTATTTTTTCATGAAACTTTGTGCTTGTGTATCAAATTCCATTAAAAAAAAAATCAAACTCTATTATTTGATTCTGTGACAAAAGTCGTAAGTGTATTTGACGCTAGTTATTTTATAAAAATAAGAGCTTTCAAGTAATAAAAAATGTTTCAAAAACAAGTATGGCTTTAATTATATATATTAAAAATAAATAAAAAATATTTCTTAATATACAAATAAAATTAAATTAACAAAGACCAATAAGTTTCGCAAGAAAAGCGAAATGATTCTCGTAGAAGTTTAGGGTTTTTTTTTAATCTGTGCCACATCGATATTTTTCAATGGAGAATATTCGACTGGTGGTCGATACCGGTTTATACTTTTACACGTAGGTACACGGGAATTCTATGGAATCATAAGGTGTAGAGCATTGTTGCGTAGGTATGAATGGGCGAAAGAATGGAACTTGGAACAAGTGTACCGTCCCACAATGCCGAGAATGCGAAGAATCTTATGTGATTTATGGACTCTGTTTCGATGAGTCAAAGAGGTTGTGAAAACGAATCGATGACGTGTCAACGACGCCTACGTTATAATTTATGAATTTACTTATTTATAATTACTAATTACACGCTAAGCTTACATCATAAATTTTTAATTTATAAAGTATAAAGAAACATAATTAAAAATGATTATTTGATTAATAATGAGGTTACTGTAAGAAATGCGGATTCAAGAAATATATTTATGCAAATAATTATATTGTATTTAATAATTTAGATTATTCATATTTATAAAATAAATTAAATTATTAAATTATCAAAAACCAATGAAAGTTTTCTTGCAAAACTTGTAATTTTATTTATATTAAAGAAACATTTTTATTTTTTACTTTCTTTTACTATGATTTAAGTTATATTTATTTTTGAAGAGTTTCTGTTTACCTAAAAGCTTTTATTCTTACAAAAGAACTGGCACTGCATAAACACGTTTACCATTTTCTTTTCGATAGGATATTTGTCAACAGGATCAAATAATAGAGTTTGCTTTCTTTTGAATGGAATGCACGCGCACGAAGGTTTATAAAGGAATGGATGGCTTGTCTTCGAATTATTTGACATGTGTAACACTCTTTTTCTGAAGCTATCTTTAAACTTTTTATAGTTACTTTTTATGTTTATTTTTTCAATGAAAAAGTCGGATTAATCAACAATTTTATTTAAAACCTATACGATCAAAAATAGAAAGATTGCCATATTCTTTAAGAAGTATAACGATAAAATATTTAACTCTCCAAGAATAATTTATGAATATGTTACACTTAATATTTTCTGTGTTTAAAATTATATTTCACATAAAAGAAATTTTCCGAATATCGCGAAGTAAATAGATTTGCAAATGTTCGATAGCATCGTATAGTCAATTAATAGACTTAGGTACCTTTTCTCTTATGACTCGCATTTCTGCACAAATAATCTAAAATCCAGATTAATTCATTTGATAAATTCTGAAAAATAATAAATATTATTTTTTCTGTACAAAAGTGACACAAGATAAAACATTTTAATTAATATCCCTTAAGAAACAATCGGAATAGTTACGTTATGCTGTTAGCATACAATAAACCGGTCATATCGATATCCGAGTGTTGAGTTATTCAAGTTTACTAACACTAGGAACATCCCCCGCAGCATGCACGGCCTTGGTGCCAATTAACGATTCGCACGTGAATGCATAAATCGTAATTCGTTAATTCGCGGGGCGACTCTTCGCTAGCCGGATTCGATATGCCAATGTCAAAATCTGCCCCTAGGCGCGATGCTATTCATTCGACTCGAGAAACTCTTGGCCATTGTTCGTGAGTTATGTTCTCGTAACGAGAAACGAGGCTTCGGCACGATGCATCGTTTTAAGATGCCAATTCGCCCGTCTTCGAGATCTTAGCGTCGGCTGTAATGCACATCGCGAGAAAGTGTTTCGCTCCGTCGCGCTGGCGAGCGAAATTACGGGCGAGGCCGCACTTACGAAAACTTCTGCGCAATTTCATTGTGTGATTAATTTATTCTCAAGATAACTAAGTTATTAAACAAAATAAATTCAATTATGCATTTCAATTAACGTTTAAAACTGCGATATGCAATTTTATTATCAATAAAATGACATATGTAACAGTCAAAGATATTTATATTTAATCTTTTCCTTTTCGTCGTCTTTATCCTCAATTTTTGAAATTCCCAAATATATATTGAAGATTACTAGTCATTTAAATCCGTTCAATTTTCCGTAGTATGCACATACTGGATGAAGAATGCGTTTTCGGATAGAAAAACGAAGATGAAGGGAGCTTATTCAATTGGAGCAGGTTAGATTTTAAGGTGCTTCAGAAACTCTATAAAGTAATCCGACTTTGGCAACGAATCGCGTATACAATCCACAAACCTGCGGGCGTAAGAAGCGAATAATAGCCTCATTCATCGAAATAACGAAAATCTCTGAACGTGTAGTGCCGTCACCGACCGCCTGATGTTTATAAAGGCATTGTACCGATCTCAATATCTATTTGAAAGAAACGCATTCCATTCCGCAGTATGAATCTTGCAAGACCTAGCTAAACGACGGAAAATCAAAACGATAAAAAACGAAGAGTTGTTTTTCCTAGCAAATTTTGTACGTGAAATTTTTGTATAATGTAATTTAGGTTTCATAAAAAATTTTAATTTTGTTATATAGTGTCTCAGCAGGAAAGGTCAATATTCTGAGAAGTATGATATCAGTTATTTTAAGTAAAAACGTCATGAATGTATATTTTATTTCGAACAATTTCCAAGATTGAATGTGCAGTTGTAAAATTAATAAAGAGATACTATATACTTTTTCTAATAATCATTGTTCAGGTGACATATTTTTTAAAGTTTATATGTATAATAAGTTTTGAAAAATTCCACTGTTATATAACATTAATGAATTATTCGTTTGAAATGGAATACACATGCGTACAAATATTCTTCATCTGGGACTTTTCATCCTATATATATATATACATATATAAGTCTATTATGGCATGTAAAACTATTAATTAATTAAACAAATATTAATGGTACCGTCTAGTTTTCTTGTAATAATAAAATGAAAATATAAAAAATTACATGTATCATAAAATTGAAATTTCCTGTGATTTGAGACAAAGATTCAAAAGGAGTTCAAGAAACAGATTTCAAAATTTTAAAGCACGAACTGTATCGCTAGTTTAATCTCTACGATTATGGAGCAGTTGGAAAGAAGCGGTCTACTCGTGAAGAAAAGCGTTTCGGGCGAAGTTGGAGGCGGCGCAGGTCGTAAAACCCATTGAAACTACGCAGAATTCAGAAACCAGATCGACACCGAGGCCGATGATGAATAGACCGATTCGTAAAGCGAAGAAGAAAAAGGGGGTCACGATCGTTGAGACGACCCCGCGTGTGCGTGTGAGATGTGCGAGACTGTGCGCTAAGGTTCTACACGATAAATCTTGGACTTCGGTCCTGTTTTCGTGTCCGCGCACTCGAGCGTGCCGACTAAATCTCCGCGATACAAAGGATTTTATAAAGTGGGTGAAACTTATAAAGTGACCTTTTTTATGATCTCCGTGAATGAGAGTGTCACGCGAACCGGACGATCCCTCGGATTTTTCAAATTTTATTATGCTTCTACTAAGGTACTCGTGTGAACCTGTAAAGTAATCCGAAACGAGATCAATTTCCGCTGGACTATTTGAGATAAAATATCCTAATTCATGGGAAATATACAGCTTGTAAGAATATCGAATATAGCAGACCGAAGATATCGGCATCAGCTTGCTTAATATATGACACGGAAAAGTAATTTTAAATATGATATATGCACATGAAATTGAAATTAAGTATCCCATCTGATATATGACATTGAAAATGATACTTCTATCGAGGTTTCATCCAGTGACTTTAAATTGTCGATATGTCATCTACAAATATGTCTGGTTCAGAAAAAAATAAACATATATCTGAATAGAACGAGTTTTAGCTACCGAATAATATTAAAGTCTGACTATATCGACATTTTAAGCACGATGTTCACAGATGGAGATTCCGTTTTGAAGTATAAGGTGCATGAAAGGACCTCTTAATGATATTAATCAGTCAATCGAGATGACAGCAAGAACATGATCGAACCGGTCGCAGCACGTGCTCCTACTTCAGAGAAACATTCTTGTACGGATTTCGTGTGTCTCTCGGAAGCGCGTCTAATACTAATGCATCGCCATTTTCTGATAAGCTGCTAAAGATAAAATGCAAATTTCTTTGGAAGAGTTTGAAAGCCGAGGATTAAAAGCTTGTTGCAAATTTGTTGTGAAGTATGCTTCGATAAGCGCCATAACGGATGTTCGATAAGGACTCGCTCACTTTCCTGCAGAGCAGGAAATGTCCCAGGAAACCGGTATCTTAAGCTTTTTTGAATGCATGTGTTGTCGAATGCATGATCGATGAATAGAAAATTAGATGAAAAACTTTTAATAAAGACTTTGATCCATATATGTACTTGATAAATACTATTTTAATGCGAAGATATTATTGACATGAATTGCAAAAAGTATTTAAAAATTATCAGTGACCTATATCGTTTGTGATATAATAATACATAATTGCAGCGGATCGTGATGAACGGAATCGGATCTGAAAAGGTTAAATAGAAGAGTTCGCAGGATCGGCGATTTCTGCAGGTGGTACTGAGATCGTGAGGACCGTGTTCCCGAGATATTCAGAAATAACGGGCTAACGAATGACATCTCTTCGATCTCTGTGGAATGACGTGACCCTTGATCGATCATCCCAGAGATGATCCCAGATCGGTCTTGAAGATTCTGCGAAGCCACTCGATTATCCAATCATCGTTCTCATGCCGGCGCTTCTCGAAATGACGTGCGAAATATTTCTCTTCGTGAAATTATTTGGCTGCTTAATCCTCCGGAATTAACATCAAAACATGTAACAATGACACTGGATCTGTGAGATCCATTTAGTTTATTTTAATTAAAAGTACTAATTAATTTTGAAGAAAAAAAAACACAATCAAAATAATATAACTTGTATAAAAAAGAATGTGTGTGTAAATACTAAGTTTATTTTATAACAATAATTCAAATTTGCAGATGTAACATAAAGAATATTATAATTAAATAGATCCAATAAAACCACCGTCAGCTCCTCAGAGTTAATCTAAAACACATATAGATCTCTCAGGCCCAATCGAAATTTCATTTGCTTCGTACATGAAGAAAAAAAAAGGGATTTAATTTTATAACTTAACAATATAAAACTTTTTGGCATTACAACCTATGCAGGTATATTTTTATTAGAGCTTCAAAATAAAAAAAGGGGGTCTAAAAAGCTGAACCGAAGTTACAGCCTATTTAAAGTTACAATAATCATGATGCGTTTTCGATAGAATTTTTCGATAGGTATGTGTTCTAAGATGAAGAATAATTAACGATTCAATGCAACGAGATAATTCTCGAATGCATGTAATTCGAAGATGTGTGATTGTATTTTTATTTTTAATTATCTTAAAAGTATTTTCATGTGTATTATATTTTTGATAAAATATTGGAATAACTTTCAGTCTCCTATCAGAATATTTAAAATACTTTTTAATATTATTCAGTACTGCCCCGACATGGATATTACTCTCAAAATTAATATCGAAATTTGAGAAAGAATCCTGCACTGATAATCAATTGAATCCGCCGTCGGCGACGTTTTAACAATAGCGAGTTTGCACTACTCCCAATAGCTTCTGACTCTTTGGGATTTTCTTTCCGCACTTAACAATACTCTCCTGATACGAGCTGCGGCGCCCGCGAGCGACGAGATCATAAAACCCCTATGAGTGATCGTAACCGGAAAACGAAGAAGAGGCACTGTGAGGCGGCTGTGCTTTATCCTATCCTACTGTGCCCTACGTTAGAATCGACTGAGCTCGATGGAAACTGTTTCCGGGTAGAAGAATCCACCAGTGCGGTTAGCACGATGCCCCAAAGCGGGTTGACCTCGAGAGATCGCAGAGTCCGTAGGTCCAGGACGGTCGGAGCTAAGACCATCGTCTCTCTAATCTCGTTCCTCGCGTGTTTGTATGGGTCGTCCCTACCACCACGAAGCGAAAGTCGTGGAGAAATCCGTAGAAGAATCGAGCCGCTAAGGGAGACGCGAGAACGGGAAGAAAGGAATGGACCAAGAGGAGCTAGCATCTAGATCGCCACGGAACGTCGTCCGCCTTACTCAGATCGGAGACTCGAAAAATGGCCGCGGGTCGGTTTCCGGGTCACGCGTTCGTCGAGACGCTCCTTGAGCATCAAGTGTCATTACCATTGCTTCCTCGACTCGCATTCGATATGCTTCGGGGATGCGCCTACTCAGAGTAAGTCTCGTCGCTGAGAAAACGAGTACCGGTGCGGCCACTGGGCCACGAAGAAAATATTATATGGAACAGCCAAGTGTTCCCAGTCACGCCCCGTGATAAAGTTACCTGCGATGAAACGTTATGTCTGCGGATCGAAGAACAATTCAATTTTTCACTTTAATCTTTTTGAACAATAACACCAGATATACGAAAGCGTTTATTTTGCACTGCAATGAAATTTCAATCAATTTATCATTAATTTTGTAAGGAGCAATTATATTTTATTAATTAAAAACGCGTGCATATGTTGTTTTAAATATTAACGTCAAGTACTTTGGCAACCACTGCCATTATTATATCGATATTGCTTGCAGCATGACTCTGTATTTAATTACCACAAATTCCCTTGCCGCTTGATCATCCACGTGCTCGGTAACTACTTCGCGCGGTTAGCTTCCTCGGGTCGGGTCGAGCCAACGGCCGCGCCTCCGTGCAAGATGATCATCCTGATGCCTAGCCCCTACACGACTTCCTTCCTCAATTCCCGAAGCAATCGGACCGCGATTTCTGTCTATCCTCCCATGGACACAACGGGCAATTAGTTCATCGAGCGTGTATCGGAGTGTATCAACCGATCGCCATGGCGTCCTGCTGCCGTTCGTGATTTATGCCGCATTGTCTTCTGGCCCACGGCAGCGGTCCCGATCGTTTCGAATCCATCCGTCGCTTATATATCCGTTCTTTTCCTTCGTCGCGACCACCTTTACTTCGCCATAGGAATCGATATCGCGACTCGAGGAGTCCTCGAACACCCGAGAGCTGGTTTAGCGCGCGTGACTGGGAGGTTCTTCCTCTTCATCCCGCGCGTTTCCCTCCGCTCCACCGCTCGGCGCCGCCGAGGAGGTGCGATCGTCGCGGCCGCAGCCTCATTAGTCGCCTGATGTCTTTCTTAATTGCCTTGCTCCTTCCTGTTGCCTTATTTCTTGGCGCTGATCCCTGATCGCGCCCGCCCAGTAAGTCGCGCAATTTTTTCTTTTCATTATTAACACGTAATGGAAAAGAGTAGCGTGTAAAAAAACTCTCGAAAAATCAGCTGATTGGCTCTGCGTTGGTAGTAAATCTACATCATCCTTGATACTTCGAGGTCGGCGCTATGTAGTTTAAACGCCGTAAGTGTCGTAAACACTGTGATCACGCATCGTGTGCACTACGCGGAAGAGCGAGAGAGCATTGTCGGAATGTTTTTCCATGTGATGGATGTGTCGGGTTGTCGGGTTACTCCTATACATTTTCCGCGAACTAAAAATACTTGGCTATAATAATGATTAATAGGGTAATTTTGGCGACTATGTAAAATCAAATCGAGTAATGTATTATTATTACGGATAATGTATTACGCTTAGAACATGATAATTTCGCATTGTCGCGACAAAATGGAGCGGAACATTGGACGCGGACCTAATTATATATCGCTTGGAAAAATAAAGCTTCCGCTCAATGGAATTTCATTTCGACATTTTCAAAGATAACATGTGAAAATGGAAAAAAGCGGAAGAGGTGCTTAGAGACTCTCTTTTAATTAGAGTCTGGCCATGAGATAACAACTTATGATTGTCTAACATTTTTCGTCGAATCAATTTAATTGGAATGAGATAGCATATATCTTTTTTTTGCATCACAGCATGGAAAGAATGATTTTCTGAAGTATCTAAATTTTATTAGATACATATATAATAATTTTGGACCATCAAAATAATTACGTAGGAATCTCAAGCAATACTACAAAAAGTTTTGACATGCTAGCAAATAGTCTGAATGTCTCCTTTAACATATATGTTAAAATAATTATAATTAACAATTAAATTTATAATTATTTTAATGTCCAACAAAATTATTTTCAGATCTGTATCTAAATTTTTAAATACTTCAACAAAACCGTCCTTTCCGTGTGCATAATTTTGACGAAAAATGTCGAACCCCTTATTATAGCGAGACTCTGATTAGAGGGTCTCTAAGTACTTTGGGTCGCACGGCTCTTATAATAATGCTTGCGTTCACGATCGTAATGGAGCATTCGCGAGGGAAATATTCTCTCACGTATCATTGCGCCGCGTGGCCATATATTTTCCAGCAACGAACGCCGAAGTCTCTTTACATCCGTACGCCGATCGTGTATCGATCTCTTCTCACGAGTGATCGATGCGGAGATCCGAGTCTACGGTCTCGTCGATCGTCACCGTCGTCGATATCGTCGTTGTTACCCGATGATTTAAATTCTTAACCTGAGACTCCTGCTGTCAGGCGCGGCGCAAACGACGTTCCACGCTTCCACGCGACCGACACAATCTCTCTTCCGCACTCTGTTATCCTTCTTTTTCCACCTCATGTTTTTTTTCATCTTCTTTCTGAGTAAGAGATCGTTTCGAAAGATCGATATTGGCGTGAATGTCACATACAGTATATACACAACTCGCGCGACGTATGGGTGGTTCGTGTTCACTTTCTATAAACCAAACGTCGGCACGTTGCCTAATCCATTTTTGCGCAGACAGTCACTTCAGTGTACTTCAGATTGTCTTTTTATTATTACAGTTGAAGTTGTTGATCTAAAATAGAAAGGATTTCAATTCAACGTTCGATCTGAATTCAATTGATTCAAATGATTTGTAATCAAAAATGATATTTGCTATTTGAGTTACAGTTCATTTATAAATGTCTCAAATTTGATTGACAAATCAGAAGGAAGAATTTTACTAATTGACCAATCAAAAAATGCTTCAAAGCATTTATAACATCAAGTGGACCACAGCTTTGATCTATCTTGTCATAAAAAACAAAATTAGACTGGAAGCCATGTTAATCTCATTACTTTGATACATTCTTCTCGATTTTCGCGGAAGTTCCTTAAATTATAATTGTGCCATTAATAGAATTACGAGTTCACGATAATGTTGTTCTACGAATTCGACAGACTCACGTAGAGCAGGATTTTGCGAATTATATTGCATCGGTGCGTATACATGTTAAAAAGTGAAAGAAGAAACTGGGCATCAAGAAAGGGGGAAAGAAGAAAGCCGCATACGCGTTTTAAGCGCGCGTTTTATATGCATTTGCGAGGAACGAGGAGGCGCCTGGAGGGCGCTGGAGAGAGACCCGCTGAGTTATGGACACATTCGCGATTTCTTCAGGTTGTACCTGCTGGCATCGGTTAGAGGGAAAGGGCAGTCTGCTTTATTGAATTGGGTTACATGATTTACGATACCGCCTCCCGATCTCGCTCGATCACCGCTCCCTGTCGAGGTTGACTCATAACGTTTAACCCCTTGCGAGCTCACGTCGCTCCTTATTGTGAACTTGTCTTTTGTTTCGATTGATAAGAAACAAATTCGTGGCAAGATGTTAGCGTCAAGATGTTCCCAGAGAAGATGAAATAAGAAATTTGATGAAGCGAGATTAAACAAAAAAATGCACGTTATGATATAAATAAAATTACGATAAGTACGATAGATACGCCAAGAAGTCGTTAGTGTCTTTGGTATATAAAGTGTGTAGGTGGCTAAGAAATATTAATTCCTTCAGAGAGCGCGACGGGGTGATTTAACGATGCTCGAGAAATCTACTTATCGTCGGGACGAGCCGTACGTCTGCGCTTACCAGGAGATATTAGCGATAAGGTGTATCTGCTTCAACCTGTTGCGCGGGGGAAATATTATCTTGGATTGATATAGTGCCGTGTCGCGGTGAATACGTTGCCCTGTGTACCGTTCGCCGTAATGACGTTGTATGGTAATGGCATGGTAATCACGGTGGCTATTAATACTCCGACGCGATATTTGTTCTCGGACCTATGATCTTTCTCTGATCTTAACCACCGATGGACTTGACACTAACGCGCACCTGGACCGCGATTCTGCTCATTGAAATTATTATTGCACGGCACGATCGCGGTATGTCGTCCCCTCAGTCGCAATTACGCGCTCGTAACGTTCATAATATCAGTGTTAACAATTTTATCTTACCATTTGATTAACTATGCAGGAGATATCTAAAAATATTCCACAATTATTCATCGTTGGCTGTAGTATTTTATCGATCCAATCTGTATCTTGGAATAACTTACCGTGAAGTAAATAATAATTAACGTGAATTAAATAATAAATCATTAATTTTTGAGAGATCAGTGATGGAAAGCGAATTGTATGTGTCACGTGGGCCGAGCGAAATCCCGCGGTGCGAAACGATAAACCGACGGTGAAATCTTTTTTTTTTTCGGTACCCAAAGCAAAACAATTTCTGTTCGCTCAAAGCCAAGATGCGGAGCACGTACTTTTCTTACTCGTACGCCAATAAAATCAGCGGGTGTGGCTGAGCTCATTGGTGAACTCGTTCAGGGCTGTTCGGCATCTCGTGTTGCAGGAAGAGAGTCTCGTAAAACTGGGAGAGAGCGCCGTTTGCTTGTATAGACCGAATGCAGGAAAAGTTCCGGTATCATCGATCCGCGCTCGTAGATCACCCGATGGTGAAGGAGAAATCTGGATGATTCCGATGAGATAATCATCAATCGCCGTCTGAATTGTCAGTAAATTATCGCACCTTGATACGAAGTTGGTATCGACAAAGATCAATCTTCATCGACGCTTAATTCATGTTCCTGAGTTAAATTAGAGCAATTTCAAATATGACACATTTAATAACGAAACTACCGTGCATAGAACTAACGGTTCTTCTAATCGGTTCGAACTCGAATTGGGATAACACCGAATCGTAAATATTTAACGTGCGATTGCATAAAGAATTGGACGATCTGACAGACCCGACGTAACGTCAGTTACGGACGTCGCGGACGGTTCGCCAATTTGAAGCGGCCTCGAAATCACGATCTATCAGGAAACCAGTTTGAGTGCGTTCTCGCTCTTGGCACACTCGCGCCGTTGAGTGATGGCTGAAGCCTAGAGCCGAGCATTGAAGCCCGTGTACCATAAAATCGCTTCACTATATCAATCTGCTTATTGCCTCGTCATATATGGCTTTTGTATCGCAATAAGCCGGGGCGAGGTGTACAAGAGTGTCACCTCCTCTTCCTCCTATCCACGTCATAATAAATGGCGGCGTGAATCATAGGAAGGATCTTTATGCGTCGGATATTCCGACGCGACGTACGATAGCACAGTTTATTGTCGGTTTACGCAACTTAGCGTGCATATTAGCATAAAAGATTTAATCAAACGCAAAATATACGGTATGTATACTTGAAGAATTTCTTGGGCATATTTTTCCCTTACGTAAGTCGCATGTCCAGGTGTAGTCTTTTACACTTCTACCGCCCGCTATTCTCGCAACAATGTCGACGATGAATTATGTAACGCACCGTTATCCAGAATCCTTGGACGAATGCAATCGAGCGAGCATTAACAATCCTGCGTACACCGCGGTAATTACTGTCTCGCAACAACGGAGTTCCCTGTTCAATAGTAATTTATATTCGAATGATATACTGCAACAGCGAGGTTGACTGATATGGTTATATCCTATGTCTGACTATGTGCTACACGATGTAAAGTTCATCTCTGGAATTCTGATCGCGCGTAATAAGTACCGCAATAAGTATAGCTCTCTCTAAAGAGATAGCTAGGGATATGTCGAAAAGAAAAAAATTAACGTTTATGGCACTAAATGTTAAGAAAATGTTATTACCTGATATTCTAATAAATATAAGAACGTTAATATATACGATACTCTATTTTTCTATGTTCTCATTTCGAGCTTTATCGCCCGCTACGATCTATCGCCTTCATGAAATCACCAACCTGATTATCAAGAAATCACCGAAGGAATATTTTCTTTCGTTTGATAGAAATTAAAGTGAGGGAAAAGAAGAATTATTTTACACGTCCAGGTCTATCAGTGAACATCAATGACGGCTTCGAGATTCACGGATGAGTTAGGAATCACAGCAACGTGTCTCGCGAACGGAAGAGTGGTAACATGATTTAACAGTGATTTAATAAGTGGACGCCGGGTGCACAGACGGCATACGGGTAACGTATCCTCTTCTCCGCGTCTCCCTTCCAAAGTCGCTTCCACGATCAGGCTACGCGTTATCTTCTTTACCTTTCTCCTTGGTTTCTTCTCTTCTTCAGCGGACGATTCCTCTCGGTATAGCTCCGCTGGACGCCGCCACATTGGCGCCACGCACTCCCACCCACACTTACAAGTTACATCGAAGGAGAGTGCACGCACGCACGCACGCACGCACGCATGCATGCACGCACACACACACACACACACACACGCAGACGGATGATCGCCGTGCAAGTGCAACGCGTGCATCACGCGTACATCGACGATGATGTCAGGGGAATTTGCACCTGGCGGTACACGTATGTATACGCGCGCCGGCAATCATACAGTATATATCCGTTGCCACGACGAGGAAGGAGAGTCGGATTCCTCGCCGTTAGAAAGCGCGTACACACAGACGGCCGTATGCAAAATCCTGCGGACGATGGAAAGTATCCTCGGTAACGTACGGGCTACATCTCACTCCGAGAGAGGTGACGGCAAATAATTATCGTCGTTGGTTTACGGCACCATCGCCGCTACCACGATAAGTCGAAAATAAAGTGTATGCATCCGACATGCATCCGTGCCTTTATAAAGCTTACTCTCTAATATATTCTTTGCTTTCTTTTTTTATTGCTTTTTATTCATTTTTTTTAAATTTTTTATTTTATCAATTTTTTCCTCTTTGCGATTCTCTTATCGACAATCGTGTTTCTTGTCTCTTCTGAAGTTCATGAACTATCTTCTGCGAAAAGAGAGATAGACAAAAAAAGAGATTAAAAAAGTAATAAAAGGTAAGAAACAGGATGCAAAGAGTACATTGTAGATTAAATTTAAGAATTGACTAAAATATGAGATGTAAACTTATATCAGAAACTCAAGTACCGCAATTATTAAGACAGTTTCCTTCCGATTTTCACTTAAAAAAAAGTTTTTAATGGACAACGATATGAAATTGTTGGAATCATGAGTGTTTAAAAAAAAAGGGGACAAGGAAGCATTTATCATCCTCTTAAATTTTAGCAAGGAGAAATAAATTATTAAAATAATTTTCACGACGCAAAACTAAACACTCATCAATGCATGCATGATGACTCACATATTATTCATAAGAAAGTTTGCTCAAGATCTTCGACGTAATAAGTTGCATATAAGTTAATATGTATATAAGCATTTTAAGTTATGTAAAGATATATAAATTTTTGCCCCTTTCTCTTACTGAAATCCTAGGTACATCCATGCATGCGATTACATTATTTTCCTGTTTCGTCACAATGCTTTACATTCTCCGGGTCATCAGGAAGTAAGCATATTTTATGGAAAATCCTGACAAAGCGTATACAAAATCCGCGTAATTTAAGCGATTTTAAAACGAGTTAAAGTACTGTAGTTAATGTTGCACATTCTTCCTGCACGCAATCCTATTACGATATCTGACCTATTGTTCGAAAGAGAAACAGTAATAGAAATAACTCAAGCCGCACGTTGAGTGTGTCATCAGGCACCGTTAGGGTCTGCGCAATTTGTTTTACGATCTCATTGTATCGTTTGATATAAGTCGCTTATCTTGTATTCCATAAACGGGTCATAGTTAAATTTCAATTTGACGCACAGGAACGTGAGAAAGGAGAAGAAGTAGGTGGGCGAAGCGCAGGTTGATCAATCTGGCAGATGGATTACGTGCTTTCCTTCGGGGCGGCATCAGAGCGGGCCTTTAAGAGGCCTCGAAGAGGCTACTGAATTACTGACAGCCAAATAACAGGCCGATCCACGGGACGATGTTCTCCTCGTTGTCGGCGCCCTTTCTCTTCTTCTTGTATCTCGGGCCCGCACTGCTCGCTTGTCCCAATATGGGCCAACATATTATGCATATCGGTCATCGTGGTCCTTATCTAAACGACGTAAGTAGAGACGCATTCCTTTGGAGAAGCCGACCGCGGACGTTGTTCCGCGACAGACATCGCTTCTTCAGACCGACTTGATTAGAGAGAGAATTCCGTCTCCATCTTTGTGAACGCAATCCTTCGGATGGACGATCGTACGACTGACGGCGTGTGATTACTGATCGACGTAATATTGTGTTCCCACCAATACTGAGAAAATTCCGCCATTCACTGTGGCGGATTAATACGGCGTAAAAAGGAGGCGGCCTTATGAAGTTAAATTCGCGCTTGATTATTAACAGCTGTAATGCAACGCTGATATAGGCGCCTATTCATTATCTCCGCTCCGTCAAAAGGCTTTTAAAGGGAAGTTACGTAAAGCACGTATTATACGCGTGAATACGATTAATTGCCACGATTTGTTCCATCCACTTTAATGTATGTTCATATAATCACTGTCGTTTGTTCCTTTCTCCTTGCAGCCGCGCCCGAATTCGTCGTCTCCTTACTTAACCGCACACGTACCTGCAGAAATCGATCGACGTCGATCTTGAACCGGCACGTCTACTAAACCGAGAGCGTACCCCGTACAGTGCACTCGTTAGTATCACCTAGCTCAATAATTACAACCGCGCGATATTTTTCCTCAGCTGTTCGATAAGATCCGGCGCAGAGGTCGCGCAGAGACATAATCTATAATTACATCGGTGCGCCGACTGATGCACGGATACAATCGTATTGCTTGTTAACACACACTCCTGCGATCGCACCTATCGTTTCTTTTCGTACGGGAGTACTGAAAGATGCCTGGCTAGTTCTGTATTAGCTTGTAAAATATAGATATATCCTTGCGTTCAAAAGGGAAATGATTACGTTCGGCTATTTGTCTGTTGCGCGCAATGGTAAACGTCTCAATATTCTATACTTTGAAATGTATTACTATAACGAATTACACAGCAAGCAGTGTGGAGAGTCTGCACTGTTCGTCTGGCAAATGCTTTGAAGCAAGGTAAACTATGGTTGTGTTCAGAAAAAGCAGTTTTACAACTATTGTGAGATTCTTCAATATGATTGGTTTGTACATTTAGATCCAATAAGGATCCACTAAGGGCAGGAATCAATCATATTAACGTGTTCCGTGTCGTGTGGGTCGTTGGACTTTCCATTCAGGCTGAGAGATGTTTTGGCTATAAAATACTCTTTGATATCATGCATAAATACATAATTATAATGTACAATATTTTTCTATTTTTGCGATATCAAATATTATTTATAATTTTTAATTTTACATGGAAATTATAATTAACAAGCTGGATACAAACAAAGCAAGGAATTGTAAAAATGAAAACATTTTGCAGTGATTGTCCTGACAAAAAAAAATCTCATTTGTGTTTATCCTGCTTCAACACAAAATATTGACATCGAGATTAACATGTATCATTTTAATTATAAAATGTTTATTAATTAAAGAATTGTTAAGAAATGTTTATATAAAAAAAAGATACGCATAAAAATATATATATATAAATTTCATGAAATACTTTTATTAAATGTTAATTTTATAAATAAATATTTAATAAAAAATATTTTTTCTTTGTTCTACATTGAACTATGCGTTCTATAATACATTATACATTTGACCTTCTTTATTATAATATTTTTGTAATTATTTAATCATTACACAATATATTTTTCACAAATATAATAGCCATGCCGACAATCGTCGGTGACCCGTTGCGACGTGATGAACAAGTTACATGAAATTGGTCTGAAACATGTTAAAGAATCTTACAAACAAAGTTGCTTTTCCTGCTGAACGTAGTCTATATTCCTATACAATTCGTTTTACGATCGCCTATATTGCTTCATTAGCTTTCCGAGTTATCCCCTGGGAAACCAATAAATACAGTTGGCACGCGTCCAGTCGTTCTTTGGGATATTAGAGCGATCCAGATGCGACGGATGATCATTAATTTGTTACCCGTCGAATACGATCGAGCCGCAGGGGAGTTGGATATGACGGTCTGTCGTGTCGCAGTTAGTCAATGCTGAAGTCGGGACCACCCCGATTTGCCTGAGTTGCCCTCTCGCTTCTTCGTCTCGGTGCGGCGACCTTCGCACTTCTCCACCCTCCGCTGTTTATTCGCGCTCTCTTGTTATCTTCTTTGTGCGCGATTTCTCCCTTTCTCACGTCTATGTGATTCATAGACTCGGCGGGAAGAACCTACATGCAGATGTACGTCCCGACTTGTTTCTCGGCAAAGCAACAAGCCCATCTACTTTCCTCGCGTCATGCTGAGATCAATGGACAAGAAGTGAGAATCAAATGTCTTCGGATATCAAGAATATTTATCGATGATATATTTCGTGTGATAAATATATGGTCGTTATATAATGATCCATGATTCTGCAAAATTTCTGGTAATTTATAAAATATTATTGAACTGAAGATTAATTTCTTTCAAAAACGTTTAGTGCTGATAGATAAGAAAGAAAAAAAAAATCAATCATATGCTGTAATAAGATGTTATGTATTTCTGATTAATTATAGATTAAAAATATAAAACATGTCTTCTTAATTAAAATACGTTCAAGTTACACTAATTATCATACAATATTATATCAACTTTCGAACAAATACGAATACATCTAATTCAAATTTCAAATACAATTTTATAATTACATGTCAATTAATTTGAGTAAGTTGAAAGAAGAACTTCTCAAAACTTGGTAATAATTAATTTTATATAAAATAAAAATTACGCAGATTAGAGTAATAAATACATAAATCAAATTTGAACCATAAAATACTGATACTTGAATTATTCAAATTTGAATAGCTAAATTTGACTAAACCGACAATAACTATTTCGAGTAATTTCAGTCCGCAATATCATGATATATTACATCTCTAATTATGCATATTATAACTTCCCGGGAAAAAAATAATTATATATAAATAAACAAGTATGTTAATTATTATATATGAAAATATATATAAAAATAATTCATATATAATTAACATACTTGTATGTTTATAATTATAATATTTATATATATTACGTTTACATATAATTGTATACATAATTTATATGTATACAGTTATATAACATTTATATTTAACATTTTTTCCCAAATTTATATCCGTATAAATTACATAAGACGTAATACAAGATATACAAATGAATTAATACATTAATATACTTAAAAAAAATTCAAATATTAGTGATACTATTTATTAGTAAGCAATTATTAAATCAATTAATAAATTATATATTTGTAGGAAAGTTAATGTTATAATCATAAAACTGCTTCACATTAAAATGCGTCAATGCGTCTACTTAAACATATATTTCCATATCCATGTCATCATTGTTATTACTAATATTTATATAGAATGAATTTCTTCAAACTCTTTCTATCTTTGTCATGGGATGATCCTTCTTTATTGTTATAATTGGTCTAAATATAAACACAGTAATTAAATCATTGGGAAAGTATCACTGTAAAGAAAATGATAAGATTATATTTTATACGTATACTTATGTTAAAATTATATTTTATACACATTATTTGATTATTAAATCGAAATTAATATTCTCATTAGTTATATTTATTAGAAAGTCTCCAAGCTCGCAGCTATCATTTAAATTTCATAATACTTGCGCAACTACTCATATGTGAAAATATTTATCAATCATTGATCATATCAATATTATATATATATATATATATATATATATATATATAAGATTTACAAGATGATTATAATCTTATATACATATATATATATATATAAGATTATATAGATGATAACATATTTGAATTAATAAAATGAATTAATATAAATTTAAATAATTTTATTTAATACTAAAATTAAATATAACGTATGAGTAAAATATTGTTCTTAAATTTAAATAATCTTTATTTTTTAATATTAAATGTTTTGTTTTGTTATATTAATTATACATACTAGAATATTTTAATTCAGAAATATAAAAATTAATATTAAATAATATTTACCTCTATTGATCTTGATTTTGAAGGTATTTTTATGATAAGAAACTGTATTCGCACTTTTTTAACTGTAATAAAATATACCATTTCGTTATATATGTTATAATTGCGTATAACAGAACATAACACACTAAAAATTCAAAATATAAAACATTACTATTAATAACATTTACCTCTGTTGAGTTGTAGCATTTTGCCAATTTGTTTTGTCTTATATGATGATAAATTATTGCCAATTTTCTGCTACTGTTGTTTCACCATTCTACACGTTATTATCTTTGATTTCTTTTTCAGATTCCATTAATAGTTGGTTTTGCATAACATGATCTTGATAATGGTTTTTTAAATTATCTATTTTGTCAAATACATCCGTATTAAAACTGCACTGATTGCAGTTTATGGTAACATTTTTCATCGAAATTGTAAAATGTTGAAGTAATGAATTATCTATCATGTTTATTTGCAACCTAGCTGCTATTTGTTTTAAATGTTTTTGTTTTAGATGATAATCTAAGCATGATTTATGTATACAACGAAATAAATGGTTGCATAATGTACATTTTACGGTATACATATTCTCTATTTTATCGAAATATGTCCACATCGAGTCGACATTGTCTTCCCACTTTAATTTTTCTTCTTCATATATTTTATGCACTCTGCGTAAATGTTCTATCCGTAGTTCCTTGTCTGTATAATAGTCATTTTCAATCAGGCATACTTGATTACAATGTTTGCACGATATTGTATTCTCGAATATATCAAAATGTTGCCATACCCAATTACACGATTTATCTTTTTCAGATGCCATTATATCTGCACGATGTGTTAAATACCGATTATGTCAAGGAACTGCTCAGAGAAACTGTTTCTTAGGAGAAAAGGGACGATGGAAGGAGAAAGAGAAGAAGAAAGATTGAAATATGTAAACGTCTTACTAAAATATAAATATTATTGTAATGTATCGAAGCGTGTAATGTATCTTCGAGTTAAGAGGGTAGTCACATAGGTTAGTTTCTATTAATTCTGTTGTCAAACATTCAGATGAAGATTAATACTATAGGTCTTATCCACTTTGACTAGAATAGAAATATAAAGTAATAAAAATTAGTGCAAACTATAAAATTTGAAAATATTTCTTAACTTTTTACTGTATGATTACTGCAACGTTGATTATCACAATTATTGCAATAAACATTCATGTCAAAATAAATTTTAATTTGTATTAAAATTCATTAGTATATAATTCACACGAAAGTGGAAATTTCGTAATAACGACATTGCTTCTTAGCCAGAGTGAAGTGATTAGCTATTCATTTCGATGCACTTTCGAACCCGCTCGACGGTTTAGCGGATTCTAATCTTCCTCGATGGCGAGTCAAGTTTCTCTTATCTCACGGTACCGATCCTGAATTTGCGTAACCGTTACGAGAAAGCGAGAGAAGAACATTGTCATCCCAGGGGTTAATGCGTTCCACATACTCAAGCAACCTTGATATTTCAGTCGACGTTCTAGGATGACCAGGCTGTTTTTCTCGTCAACTCGCCCAGATATATACCGCGTGCAAGAATATCGCGAGCGAATGTCCGTATCGTCGATTTAGACGCTGGGCGGAGCGTAACGAATTTCAATCGTGTGAATCCCATCGATGCCGTTCAAATGCATCGGCCGATTAGGGACGGTTAACCGTCGCTTGAATAGTGAGAGACAAACGAGATGTCATGATCGTAAGGTATTGCTGACTACAACGTTACTGCTGTTTGTATTCTTAACGATCAGCAGAAGATTTCTACTTCACGCATGATTTTCATGTTGTTGAGAACGATGACAAATGTATTTATCGCTCCCCCGACTTGCACGAGTCTCCAGAAATTTATCGCATCCATTTCTGTTGAATTACAAATGAAATCCCTCGGGATTGTTTCGTTCCAAAGAGCATATCATTTCTCTTATCTCTCGCCTCTCACGAACATGATTTTCCTTAACAATTCGGCGCTATAAACAATTCTTAATGGATTTCAGTCTATAAATAATGATATGTCCCATCATCTCTCATATCGGAAATATGATTATGTTGGAATAACCAAGTAAGTATAAGAGACTAACTAACTTGTAGCAGTTGCAAGGAGATAACGTGAGCGAGATAGACAGACGCGGCGGCTTAAAACATCCGATAAGAAGCACGCGCGCGGGGTGCTTAACGATTTCATAAAGAAGATAGCGGTCGAGGGTAGAGCTAATTAAGCGATACAATCCCTGCGTCCTAAGGGCCGTTAAAGCCAACATCAAGCGTACACTTATCCATGGTGGAAGATACTTAAGATACCGCCACCGAGCATCGACTTGCCTAATTATACATGACACTTTGGTGCTTCGTGTTCGCCACACGATTCAATCTTTTGGTATATTGTTATTCATATTCGTTTTTATAGCATTTTATTATTTTATATTCATAATTTTATATTTTCACATAATTTGCAGTTGTTATATAGATATTGTACTTACATAACGCACTTTTTTTTATAATTATTTGCAGAGTAAGTTATGGAATGAAGATCTATATAGATACTTTGAAAGGAAATATTCTAAGGGAATTATGGAAAGAGGAAGCTAAAGAGTTGATGAAGAATTGATGAAACATAGGAATAAGAATTCAAATATATATAGGATAAGTCCGGAAAAATTTAATTATTAAAAGATATATGCGAACACGAAGATGAAGAAAAAGCTATCCCTAAAAAAACATAAAATTTAAAAAAGAAAAAATATACGCTAAATATGTAAAAAAGATATCGAATATTTCATTCTTCTTAATAAAAAACGGATACGAAATAAATGCAATTGGTCAAGTATTTCATTTCGCATATAAGATATTTTTGTAAATCATTTATTTGTTATACCTACATTTTGTGGCAAAATTTTTAAAAATTTCCGCTGAATATTACTAAAAATACTACGAGCCTCGATTATCGGTTTTCGTCGATCCCAAATCGGAGTGTCACGCGCCACGCCCTGATCGCATACGCATACGTGCGTACGTATTACGTCGTCTCGAGCCTACATAAGAACGTTCACCAGCGATACAGGGTAGATAGGTAGAGTCGGTGTTCCGGACTGGTCGAAGTGGCGCGGACAGGTCCGCAGCCAGAAGTTGATCCACGATTATGGTCCCGTGCACGCCCTTGTTCCTTCGATCCTGCTTGATAACCGGTGCAAGTTCCCGGCCGTGAAACAGTTTTCGGCTGGAATCGTTTTCATTGTCGACACAACACGACCAATCTCTTTCGACACAGAATGTCTCGCGTTACTCCCGTGGACGACTCGCTGGGTCACCGAATTCTTCAAGGAGTGATTCTGGTGATTCTCTCACGAACGGTACCATGAATATTCGTCCGAAAGAGTTACTCGTTTCGAAGGTAATGTCTCACGGAATTTAAATCCTTCCGGAAATTGGACACGAAATTTAAGATTTTTAACTGATGTCAAACTAGTAATGAGAATTAAATGGCGAGAAAGATAAATATAAGGTAAATGTTCTAATAATTAAATATGCTTAGTGATTGAAAAATGAACAATATATTCATAATTATTAAGATTTTTGTTAAAAACAGTAAGAGAGAAAATAACTAACATAAAGAAGTTCAATATTTTATATCAAAGTAAATAATAAAAAAGCCATATAATTCTAATTGCAAATTATTGCAAAATATTTTTTTATTTCAAGTTTCATAAGGACAGTCTATGTTTTCATTCATCTTTTTATTATTTTGAATAAGAGTATTTACATTTTCAAAATTATTAAAATATTATACTGTATTTATCCAACCATGTAATGTTTTTTATTATTATAAAAAACTAAAAATTAAATTTTTTGGAAATTTATTTTATTAGAAATTCAGTTACTGGTACAAACGATAATACATCAATGAAATTTCACTTAAATATTCTTATTTATATATATAGGTTTGAATGACAATATTTTTCGATTACCGACAAAGTTTCATATGAATATTAATTCTTTTTGTAATGCTACTAATTAATAATCAATAGTATCAAAATTGAGAACATAGAATTGATCATAACTTATTCATTAATTCTCTAAAACTTATTCAGTCATTGAGACAGTCATTTACCTTATATCTCAAAAAAATTCCAACGATAGTTCAATTGAGTAAAATATGTTATGATCTTAGATATTTATGCATCGTTTTTAGATATTCAAGTGTTACAATGTAAAATTTATCTAAGCGACAGGTTTTAAATATAACTGTTTCCGTCCCGTTAGTCTTGAAATTATACGTTGCTTATAGATTGCAACATTACCACAATTATCTTCGTAACGTAGATAATGCGGTGACTTAGACTTAGAGGATTTGAAATTCTTTCTTCCTGACGATCGCGCAGATTTGCTGCTCCTGACGTTACTCGCGCACGTTTGCGTCTTGTTTTGCGACATGGAAAGAGCCATTGAATATAACCGCAACATCATGTGTGAGATACGACGTTTAATGGAGGACTTAGTCTAATGTTATGGTCGCATGATATGCAGAAATACAGGCTTCGACCGGGCTCGATTTACTAATTATTATGCAGGTCACCTGAAGTTGTCGGATACTTTCGTGGTGAACGCGCGCATGATATCACATGCAACAAATAGGAATCACGCAGGTGCAACTTGACTCGAGAACCACGCTAGAATTCTCCTTCACTTCCCACCCCCATCTTTCCCTTCGGTCTTTTCACAACCTTTCTCTCCTTGCTACCACGAGGAACATGATTCGCACACTTCTCGCGTTTCCATAAAGAGACGAAGAAAGTTACGTGCATTCCTGGACCGGCGTGTGGTCTACGTCGTAGAGCAAATATTCCGCGACGTAAAAAAAGAGGTGTAAAGGCACACCTGCGCTTGTCGCGTGGGTGTTTCGCGACAACAAATGTCATCGTGATGTATCCTTCGAGGACATTTTTCTTCGTCGTTATGATCGCATACAGTCATGAGTGTGCGTAAAGGGAGCAAAGAGAGACGCTTGCTTCCTTCCCTCTCTAAATGTTAGAGGGAATGAAGAAGAAATTAAATTATGAAAATTAATTTTATGATGAAAAGTTAAATGCTCATTATTTGTCTCATGCGTTATTCATTAAAAATATTTATTAAAGATCCTCGAAAGTTGGCTTTAATATATTTCAGTAAATTTTATGTGAAGATAAATTTTGTGCCTCTGACTGAAATTCTGATGAGTACAGTCCTTGATTTTTAAAGAGATATTATGAAAAGACCTTACGATACAAATGTATTATAAAGTCAAATAAATTACAAAATTTTGATTAAATTAACAGATTTAGCCTGATAGTTGCAAAATTCTTGATTTCTTCCTCCGTAGAACGCTTACAGGTTTCATAAATGTAAGTTAGTTTTAATAAATTATAACTAGTTTTAATAAACTGTTAGCTACAATATTAACAGTTATAATAATTGTCATAATAATTGTTATTATAGTAATTGGATTAGAATAATTGTAAGCGTTTAAATATAAGCATAAATTATGTTAAGAGCACTTGTAAAAATGAGTTAGCAATTGCATATCCTGCTTTCGAGAGGCAAATAACTCTGAGTTGCTCCGCATGTTGAGATCTTTTACGAGGGGATTTAATAGATTATAAAGACGTGTTAGAGAGGAACACTCGGAACTCCTGCCGGCGTGTATTGTTCAAACTTTTGTAGACTTTTATTGTTTGTTTTCTTTACTTCATCAAACCTGAACTTCTAAAAGATTCGAACTTGATACCAATGTATTATTGTATTTTTGAATTATTATCATAAATTTTATAAACAATTATTAACTTTTTTCTTATGTTTTTTACATAATATTTTATATATAATACAAGTTTTTACATAAAATATGGCCGAAATCTTTTTCAGTCTTGAAATGCAATCACGAGTACAACCACACACAGAATAGTAATATTACTTATTAAATTGAAGCAATTCAATAATTTTTATTAAGAAGTATCTTTATAAGAATATTAATAACTAGATGTTAAGAGAATTTTAAAACCATATAATATGAGATATAAAATTTTTGCGAAAAAAATTCTGAGAAATAAGATCGTTGACGCGAGTTTTGTCGACGTTCTATCGAAAGCGGTTCGTGCGAGAGATCGACGGGAGAAATTGAGCGATCACTTGAATCACGTTGTAAGTACCATTCGTGCGATAATAATCATCTCGGAGACCCGCCGCAACCGTCCTCGTGATTATCCTCCCGAAGAGACACGTGATCCCGACGACTCCGGTCGATCGAGATAAACACGAGCTCCGAGGACGTTATTGACCATCCAGACGCTGCTCGTACCTAAGCTGGACCCGCGATCGCGACGGAATGGAAGCAACGGAGAGGGGCTTTTTTGCGAACAACGACAACTTGTCCGGCGGTGTTCACGATTCGACCTGGGCTGTGACCTCGACGTCGTAAATTCCGCGTCATAGCGGTTGTCACCGGTTCACCTTTTTACGAGCGTACCACGGCTAGCATTCACGGCTCCCTCGAGAGATGTACTCCGCGTTGCCAGGGTTCCCCGGATAAGCCGTGAGTTGTTAAAAAGATCTCTCCGACGGGAGGTCTTGGTGCGACAACGACTTGGTGCATCCTTCGCGGCGGTCCTGCTGTCACGTCGTCTAGACTTTGAAGAACTACCGCGGATAACTCATGAAACGACAAGTTATATTTACTCTTCTAGAATAGTTCAAATAGTTCTTTTTGCACAATGGAGACTTTATTGAATTATTTTGCACTAAATCATTGCCTGTTTTCTAATAACATGTCATGCTCGCTATTTACATCTTTGCTGTTAACAGAAATCTTGACGACAAGGCATCTCACGAGATATTCTAATTTTACATATCTATATTGAAAACATAACCCTATCATAATTCTATCATAATATTATATCTTGTGATTGTGAAATATTTCGGAAACCGTCAACATAGATTCGTATAGAGCTACCGTAATAACTGTACTTCAAATAGATTTTGGAATAGGATCTCTCCACTTATCGTGGGGCTAGTTAATGCATCGGCTGTGTTCGTCGAGATGAAGGTCGCTCTTAAGATGCGAGATATGACAAAGTTTTGATTTATAGTCCCGGCGTAATCGACTGGGGAAGTGATGATAATTCGTTAGCGGTGGGACCACGTCGTTGATAGCGACCCGACTCATTGTCACCCGCGACGACGTTAATGCGACCAAGCCCTCTCATTTATAGCGCTTGTATACGCAGGTATACACGACGAACAGCTACCGTGTTTTGTGTCTGGCATCTCATTAATATTTCAATTACCAATTCCTGTTTACGATCGTGCTCGCATAAAGAACTGTGTCTGAGATGATATTTCTTTGCCTCGAAATGGCATATACGGACCAGAGTTTAATGGGCGATTTCTTTGTCAATATTTATCATGATCCTCTAACCAAGGACATCTCGATCTGTAACATTCCTGATGAAATTCCGATTTGAATTTAATACGTAATTAAATGATGTACTGCAGTCGCAATTACTGGATCATTAAGATTTAAATATCTTACAAATTGATCATAAGCATATTAATCAAATAAATAAATTACAAATTAATAAAATTACAAAATTTTAGTAAAATATAGTTTATCTACAAATTCAAGTGTGTAATAAGTGTAATAAGTACTAATTCATATATATATATCTGATTTAGTTTATGTAAAAGTAACCCTACGTATAAAAAAAGGATTTATACATTTAAACATATAGTGTAATATTATTTTTACACGGAAAATTAAATCACACACATATATGAAAGCGCTTATTACACTTGGATTTGCACTTTGTGATTTTTATGAAATCCTTCTCTTGATTATCAATGATTCTTAATTTTTATTCAGTTTATGGTCCTAGCCTATAAAAATTCGTGTCTTCATTGCAATATAATGTATGCATCTGTTACTTTTTATTATAAAAAACACATCGTTTTATTGAGTCTTCAGTCCTTTAGTCATACAATTTACAAAACTTTAATTTAAAAATTTATCAAATAAGATCAAATAAATTTAAAAGATATTATTTTAATTAAAAAAAAAACGAAGATGATGTTAACGTGATTTGCGAAGATGATAAAGAAATTATTCGTCTCTGGATTTTCTCTTTATATCGAAACGCGACTATATATCTTGCGACTAAATATCCGCACGGAAGATTTCGGTGCGAGTCATTCGATGCCAATGCGCACTTTCGAAAGCAGTCGGTCTTGAATTAAAGGTCCCCATGAACGAAACTTTAAACTCACTTCGCCAGCCCTCATGCAATAATTTCAGCTTTGCTGAAATGGCGTTCCTGGCGTGCTCGCGACATCAGGAATCCGCAACCCGGTGACCCTGTCGACACGTGGAAATAAATCGCACGCCGAGTCACGAAGAAAATTCGTGGTGGACCTCTCTTGGAAGCGAAGAAGAATGACACGAAGGAATGTCCTGCTGTTCTTGCTGGCGAATCGATGACACCAAGCCGCACATTTAATCGTTCTGCTTCGTAATTAATTGGACCCGGTAACGAGTTGCGTACGTAGATCTGCGGAGCTCGTTGGTGGAATTGCAAACATTTATCATCTATTAATTAAGCGATTAGTCCATGGCGTCGCGCTAACGAGGAAGCTAGTGCGTGAAAGGAAATTTCTTTCGTACGAACGCCGTCGGGCAATTTCTGTAGCAGTAGTCAGTAGTTTATGGAACCCGTTGGAATTCGAGCATGCATAATTCTAAATGTTTTTTAATAGATTCAATAATTAATAGTTTATTGATCTCCCCCAAGAAATAACTTACTTTTCGCGCGGAGAATCTGCGATGTTGGTTAATACATTCAGGCCGCTACTCGATTTATGTTCGCTTTCTATCGACTTTCTAGGTTTTCTGGTTCTTGCGTTCTTTGAATCGACGATCTGTTTATATGGCATTCGACGCTTCATTGATCGATAGCCTGCTAGTCGTCGATAATAAGTCATTTCTGCACAACTCGGCACAAACTGAAATATGAGGATTGACTTAAGTATTGCGTTTCTACAATTCGCGGTTTTATTCTAGCAGGAAAAGATGGCAATCGCCTTACTTTATGTCTACAGATGTGCATTGAAATGAGCGCGTGGGTGGCGAAGAGAAAAGAGACGCACAGGTAGATTCACGGAAGAATATACGGCTCTTTACGTTTTCGCGCAGATCGGCGCGAGAAATCTCCTGTAACATCTCTACGAGAATCTCGGGGAAAGCCTGCGCTTCTTTTCGGCGCGTGTCTTGCATTCATGGATTTGCATTTGTCGGTGAACATTTTCAGTGGTGTGTAGGTGACTCCAGAAATCCTCAAGTAAGAGATTGGACACATACGTTTGGTCCTCCATATTTTTCAGGACCTGCTTAAGGTAGAATGAGATAAATTATGCATAAGATAGAATGAGATATGCATAATCATCTTAATTTCTATCTTAAGCATCTATATCATTATATCTTAAACAAGCCCTGAAAAATATGGAGAACGTATGTGTCCAATTTTTTACTTGAGGATCTCTGGAGTCACCTGTTGAAAATTATGGACAGACCAATAAAAAAATCTGAATTTAGACTGTTTTCGTATTTTTAATCAAAACAATATCTTTCAAATTTATTTAGTTTTATTTGGTAAATTTTTTTCATTTAACTTCCTTTCCTTTAAATTAAAATTTGGTAAATATTTTTGAATTAAAGTTTTTTAAATTGCAACTATATACATATATACATGTATAAAGAACACCGTTAACGGTGTCCAATCTCTTACTTGAGGATCTCTATAGAGGTGACCCGGAGTGTTCCCGTTTCGCAAGACGCTACGGTTGCAATGTGACGCGTCGCCCCCGCAAATTTTCTCCGACGGGAGGAACCATGAGATCTACGGGGGAACATTATAGCGTTGATTTTCGCGTAGGTTGACATCAGCTCTCAGCTGTGACACGCGGCGCCGACTTGGCGGCGACGGTTGGACGTTACGCCGATGTCACGGGGCGCTCGTATTATTATTGCGCACGTTGCATTTCTGCGGAAACGCCGGGGTACCCGTTTATCAACGGCCGTTGCGAAAATCGCCGTTGCGTCACAAAATCAATCTGTCGTGCGCAATATTTTGCCAGCGCGATTCTACGCGGCCGCGACGTCGAAGAAATTTTACGACGATCGCCGTGACTTAAACGACAGCAATCAGTAGTTTCAATGGTCATAACTATACATGTGAAATTTAATAGCTTCGCTTATTTCAGGGATGTAAACCGGTTTCATTCGTAAATTGTCTGTTTTCCGGTATTATGACGTGACAATGAGCGATATGTTTATAATTGCATTCATTGTTCATTTATTCACTGTCTGTGATGCGGAAAATCTAACATATAATTCTCAACAGTTATAAATATCTCTAAATGTCATTAATACACATAAAATTGTATAATAACAAAATAGAGCATAATAAATAAGATGGATATATAATCACGTTCATTATGCTATATATATACACACACACACTGCATTATTTATCTACGCATTGAAATGTCAATAAGGTATCTACTGCGCTTGTTAAAATATCACTAAAATATATCTATCAAACATCGTATTGTTAGATGTGTGTCGTCGAAAGACGATGAATTGTTATGTAAATTGTCACGTCGCAACTAAAGACATTTCTGAGAAAGATAATGTGGCTAAGCCGTGATTATTTCGACCGGAGAAAATTATCTTGACAATTCACGACGACAAAGGATTTTACAAGAAGAAATAAAGTTAGACACACCGGTATAAATAGCGAGCACGAGGTACCGTTGCGGACCGTATCGGATTGAGGGTCGGGGTGATGCGATCGTGATCGATGTAGATCGTTCTTTCGATCTATCTGCGGCAATCCGTGCTCGGGCAGGCCGGTGTATTTCTACTAGCCGATCGGTAACAATCTACATATACCGGTAAACGCGACGCTTTTACGTACACATTTAGCGAGAGATCTTCGTGCAGGCGAATAAGTTATACATACATATATAAATGCAAAGCAGCGAGATCTGTTTCCGGGTCACGTTACGGCAGGTTGACGCCGAAGATACCGACGCTATTGTACCTCGTGCTCGATATCTTGCGATCGATTAGCATTGATTTGTGGATCATCGTGAATGGCTCGCGGGACCAGCGGCTAATGTCGATTTACTCGGACGTACGCGGATAGTTGTTATGAAGATCTTTCTTTAGCAAACGATCAGCTTGGTCATTCGCCCGCGGCTATAAGAGATCGAGATCGCTCGGTCCCACGTAGATCTCACGCATAGGATTCGTCATGCTTCAATATTTCAATAGTCAAGTGTATATCTGCGCTATCGCAACTGAACACTTAAGATTTGGTTGCGTAACGCACGGGGTGTCCGCAAAATACTAATCCGCCGTGGCGTCAACGTTGAGAAGAAAACGGAACAATGGGTGTCATTCAAAGTTAAAGTAAGTTCTGTAGAATTTGAATTCACGCTCTCCTTTCGCTGCTGGCTGTGGCCTGTGTGGCTTTAATTGTATCGCAACGATCTCTTGTGAACCGAGAAACACCTGCGCGACCAACGAGAGCCGCAGCTGATATCCGAGTTTTCCAGATTACGTAACGACTCAAAAAGCCTAACAAAGTGTGGAACTCGATGTATTCGAGCTGGTGAATGCGAGGACTCTTGGATTTAACTCTCGTATCTCCGCCTTACGAGCAAAATTGTATAAACGGCGAAGATAGAATCTACTTCGACCACGCCTTGAGAAAAGGATCGAACTGTCTCTTCCGTATACGTTCAAATCGTTTTTGACGTATCCCGCGGGGATTAGCATAAGGTGCGTCTTGTATAGGCTTGTAAATTCTGCATTTTATTTATGTAAAAGCATGATGAATAACAGAAGCTGTCATTTGACACTAATGTTGGATAATAATCTTCAGCAAATGCATTTATATTTTAACGATACTGCAATTTTCACTCTATACACAAATTTGTGATGAAAAATTCTCGCCGGCTTTTAGCCTTCGCTCAGAAAATACGAAAATACGAAAACGAAATAATATAATTCATATATGGCATAAAGTTCTAAGGTTTTTATATAATTATTACTTCTAACTTTATATATCTTATATATAATGTAATGTTTAGTATTAAATTTACAAGATTGCGATTTACATTGATTTATCTCATAACGTAATTTACATGTAGCATAAAGTTCTAAGATCTCGTAATATTATTTTTAAGTTTATACTGTTATATAATGTAAATGTATATTTTAACCTTCACCACAAAGGATAGCGTAACCCCCCCCCCCCTCCTCCCCACGATTTTCATAATTCAGACGTTTTTTTCCGATTCTTTTTCCCTTATTACAAAATAATCTTTTGTGCTACGACACTTTACATTTTCTAACTCAAAAATTCTTTTTTTTCAGTCTTCAAACAATAGATTTAAAAAAATTAGTTAAAATCGATGCACTACAATCTGAGATATGAGCAAAAGAAAACTGGGTTACAAATACCCGGATGTGGGTAGATAGGGACTTTTTTGAGATGTGAGAGTACCGAGGATTAATATTAAAATTTTATTTAATATTTATGACCTTTAATCTCTATTTTCCTACGTTGTGTAAATAAGATTGTAAACAAATTACAACCGCCCTCTTACTTTTTTCCGCCTTACCTTCAACCTAGTTTATAGTAGATGTTTTTACCTACAATAGATATATTCTTCTCTGTTATATTTTCTATATATATACACATATAGTGTTCTACTATTTTTATCTGTTATAGATACTCTAATCTATATTTATACATTCAACTATTTCAATATTATTATCATATTTTCTACTGTATGTACTGATAGTTATATATCGATAGTAGATAAATTTTGTGTTTTCTCTATTTTTCTGAGACTTTGTGAGTATTATCATTTATACTGCAGAAAGAAACCCATAGAGGGATACAAATCAGTTAAGAATGCTTTCTCATACTACAAGACTCACAAAATATTCTTGTCAAAAAATTCAAATTTCTAGATACTAAAATTCGCGTGAAACAAATAAAAGTTGCTCCAGAGTGCTTCATTTTTTGTTTCAGCCTAATTACTTCACTTAAAAGAAAGAACAGTTTAAATTGTGATTACAAATTCATCCTTGACAGTGAAAGTGTGTACAGCCATGTTGCAAACGTATTAGACAGCTGATCGCGTGAAGATAACTGGAAAGATTTTTTTCATTTATTTATGAGAGATTTCAATGCTTTAAGAAAGTACTCGATGCTTTCACCAAGAACATAGAATTTGAAGTCAGTGAACTTGCCTGTGATTGTTTCGAAGGAAATGCTTCTACGTACTCGATTTTTAGACAGATCTGCATTATCGATCTGACAGGTCGAAAAATGCCGGCGTATTATTTAGAAAATAAAAAATATTAAAACTTCGCTTCTTCGTGCACCGTTCAAGGCAAGCCAGTGCGCAATTTCTATGATATGAGCTGACTCACATCTCACACGTAGTGTCTTCAGTATCGCCTCTCACCGTACTGCTGTATAAGCTCCACGCAAATGTATTAATGCGCGTTGTGAGGTCATACACCCACCTTCACAGGTGGTTCGTTTTTCATTCAAACCGTGCAGTTGTAAGACGAACGCGCGAGGATCTTTTAAGAGCATCCGGTTAGTTCCAATAATTCTTTTCACACGATGATCATGAGGACGTTGTTCGCAGTTTATCCAGTGTCACTGGTGTTCGTATTCACGGTCACTGCCATTGGCAGTAATTACACAGATATTAATCTACCACACGAACATGTTAAGTATTATTTCAATTCTTTTCCCACGGCGGCAGAAAAATGCCACAATGATGCGACGTGTCCATATAAGGTAAAATTATATTTAACTTTAATTTCTTGACATATTTTTGTTATTTGTATGATATATTTGAAACATATTTCATAAAATTTAATTTAGAAATTACAAGCATGATTTTTGTAAAGATTTCGCGCCTGCATAATAATATATACTATTTTTATTTTTACTGACTTACTTTTGTAAAAAAAAAATATTTAATTGTTTTTATATGATAATTTTTTTTATATAAATCATTAAAAATAAAAACGTTAATTTTATGATACATTCCAGGATAGTCTCGATAGTAAAGCTTGTTGGGGCTACGAGGAAGATTGCAAATCGGAAAACTCATTTTCCATTCCGCATTGTCCAGGTGATCATAAAGGATGGGTCGCTACAAAAAGAGCTCAATTGGACACATATTATGCACAAGGCGATTTTGGATATATACGCGACCAAAGGAAAGAGATGATACTATTATGCGAACCATTATTTATAGTGAGTTTACTGAATTATAATATATATAGAGATATATGAGGTTTTGTTGAAGTATCTAAAATTTTAATTAGATAAAATCTGAAAATAATTTTGTTGGACTATCAAAATAATTATTTTTGCAGTACCATGCTTGAGATTCCTGTATAATTATTTTGATAGTCCAACAAAATTATTTTCAAATCTGTGTTTACCTAAATTTTTAAATGCTTCAGCAAAATTGGTCTTTCCATGTAAATGTGACGTTATACACAGAATATAAAAAAATCATATTATACAATTTGATATTTTGATTGGATTCTATTTTTTTCAGGATGATTCGTCCTTAGAGTGTTCGGAGCATATGAGATTCTGCAGAGCAAGAAACGTGATGCTAAATTTCACAGATTTGCTGAACCGAAAGGAACCTTTACGATATAAAATGGATGTATTAAAAGAAGGTCAAATTGGCGGCTACTGCACGTGAGTGAATATCAGCGAGCAAAGCAGATCAAGATCATCTGTGCGAGGAATTGGAAAGTATCTAACTTTCTCTTCTGCAATCAGGCTGAACGAAAAGAGATTACAGGAAAACGCGGATCATATTAGCCCGCTACAATCCTGGGGACCAGAATTACGAAACTTTCGAAAATTACCTCATCGACCGATTGTTCATGGCGATTGTGATGTCATCATTGAGAAACCGACCTTTATCATGAAGATAGATGCTAGTAAGTAGGAAGACACTTGGGGAAAAAAAATCAAATGAATTACGATTCATATTCGTCACTTCGTTAAAGTCGCTTTGTTTTAGTAGTAAATATGTATCATCATTTTTGCGACTTTTTCAACCTATATGCATCATTGCACGTGAATCTCTCGCACCCATCTGCCTTCGATACAGACAATCATATAATGATTTGGGAAAGTTATAGGTAACGAGTATAGAACGAAATATAAAACGAAATTGACACAAACGAAAAATAAAAACTACGAACTATTAGATATCAAACTACATCTTGCTTTCAGCTATCGATCGGCGTTCCAAGACACTTTCGAAGCATTTACAAGAAATCCATTATGGGACTTAAAAACATTTCGAGGCGAAACAGTGTGCTTCAAGAACTTGGTGTTTCCTCTATTGCCGAGAATGATATTCGGATTATATTACAATACACCACTTGTACTAACATTGTATATCCTTTCACCGAGATGCTCCACACTCTGAGAAAGAATATTAATTATGAGAAAATATATGTTTTAGATTTACGGCTGTGAAAAATCTGGATTGTTCAAAGCCTTTGGCGATTATGTGTTACATCGACTTCAAATACCTCTTCATCCAAGAAAAGATCGGAAGATTCGAATAACATTGCTGAGCAGAGATACTCAATACAGAAAGATCTTAAATGAAAATGAATTAGTGAAAGCTTTAAAGGAGAATCCAGAATATAAAGTTAATAAGGTAAAATTTTAGCGGAGATATTTGACTACATCTTTTTAAGTGTATTTAACTACCTTATCTTAAGTTGTATTTACATCATCGATACTTTTATACAGTTACAAAATTTGTGTTAAATTTAATAAATTTCATATATTCCAAATGGTCCACTCAAATTTTTGTGTTAATTTGACATAAGATAAATATGTTAGGAAGTAATACAAACATTATGTAAAAAAATTAACCGAAAACATTAACATTATTTGTAAACAAATATGGAAGCACATTTTTTCAGTAAAATTATCAATTTATACAATAACATTTTATTTATTTATCTTAAAATTTACGTTTTAAAATTTATTTTTATGTTATTTGTTCACTTACTCATAAATCATGTTATTTTAAAATATGTTGAATTTTACTTTCACGTAAAATATTCAAATAACATGATCACATTATGTTAAATTAAAATTCAGATGTGTTAAAAACCAAACAAAAATTTTAACAAGGAACAGTTTTAACACAAATACAAAATATTTTTACTGTGTAGATGGTGTACAACAAAAATGTTTCATTCAAAAAACAGTTGGAAATCACTAGGAATTCCGATATTTTTATCGGTATTCATGGCGCCGGCTTGACACATTTAATGTTTCTACCGGATTGGGCAGCGGTATTCGAAATGTAAGATTTTTCATACTTAAAAAATATATAATTGCAAATACTATAATCATACATTTCAATATTTTTCACAGATATAATTGCGAAGACCCTAATTGTTATAAAGATCTTGCACGGTTGAGAGGTGTAAAATATTTCACATGGAAAGATACATCAAAGTTGGTGCAACAAGATCCAGTATGTTCGTATAGATTATTTATAAGATAATACAGGATTCAATAATTTAATTTTACTATAATCAAAAAATAATTTAATAATAAATGAAATTTTATAATATATATTATATATATATATATATATATATATATATATATATAAAACGTTATTCTAAATTTTTTAAATTAAATTTGCAACTGTGAATTAATAAATATGTATACTTAACAGATATTTATAATTTACAGGGGACACATCCTGATGGTGGGGCTCACGCCAAGTTTACGAATTATAGCTTCGATGTTAAGGAATTCCTCAGAATCGTTTCGCTTGCGAAAAATCATGTAAAGCATCATCATGCATTCAAAAAGTTTAACAATTCTCCTGGCAAAATACAAAATGATACTAGGACGATAGATAATGAAGAATCAGTACAACCTTCTAATACTAAAGAACCAATACGACTACAAAAATCAGATATATTATCCAAAGATGAATTATGAACAGGACTCTTAGACAATAAATTGATAAGATGAAGTACAATAATAGAATATGTTCTAAAGTACATTTGTTGATCAATTTCCTCATACATATTTTCTTTATATTATTTTTATACTAATGTATATACGTTATTTTAATAAGTAAAATAAATGTGTGATACGTGTATGTGTGTGTGTATGTAAATCTCGATATGTCTGAGTTGCATATTTGGCAGTACTTTCTCTTAATTATTAATTTGTAATTAAAGTTTACATATATAATATATATTTAATATTGTATATATATGTGATATAATATTTAATTACATATATCTATATTTGACCATTTATAACATATTTCCTTCTGATTATAATATAAAAAAAATTATTAATAAAATTCACTGTATATTTTTAGATATAAATTATATAACACACTAAAGACTTATGGAAGTCCATTGTTTTCAGCAAGATCATCAAAATCTTGATCAAACATTGTAAATTCATTAGAATTGACTCATTACTATTTTTACACATATTTCACAGTTTGATCGGTATTTTGAGCCTATAAAGTATTAATACTGAAAGTATATTCACAGCCATATATATAATCAGTATTAATAGAGCTAATGATTGCTTAATATATAATGTGTACATTAACATATTCACAATACCAGTCATAACGTTACTGATAAGAAAAAAGAATAGGCCATTGTAATTTACAGCATCAAAAATCTCTAAAGATTTCCTATACACATCTTCATTATTTTCTTCTTTCTTACTCTCCACGTGTTTCTTTAAATTCACTGGCAAATTTTTACTCGTTTTCATCTTGTATTCAATCCATACATTATCGCCGTCTGACACCCAATTAGCTATATTTACTAGTTCTAGCACAAATTGTATGAACACCAAGAAACTAAGTAATACAGTTGTTAAGGCCACTATCCACATGCAATACCCGGCGTTGGCTAATCTTCTAGAAATCTTAAAACCACAGGATAATATCGCCAAGTAAATTAGTGCAGAGATCATAAATAATTTAATACATAACGAGGGTAAAGGCCCAATGTATTGTCCTTTCATTTCAAAAAAAGATAATTTCATATTAAGGTCTATACTCGATGTTGCATGCAAATGACATGTGGAATATATAAATCTCCCAATAGCTACACCAACGAAATACAATCCTACGTAACCGGGTATAGAAATTAAGCCTTCTCGATTAGCAGAAAAAAAATCGTCTCTCAGCTCATCTCCTAAAATCCACGTTTTTAAATCTTTGGTGTTTATGGTGTATTCATGCATGCATAATATCCAGATGCCTGAGAGGTATGAATACTTCGAGCTAATAGTGCTGGTAATCATGCTAGTAAATAATTTGACGATAGCTAAAGTTATAAAAAAATTCCAATGAACTCCATACTCGGTGATGTGTTTCTGATATCCTACGTACTCGACTACTGCAAATCGTCCGAATCCCAATATCAAGAGAAGTATGCAACTTCGGAAGCATTTACTCATATTTCTTGTCAGAGTTTTTAAAAAGCTCGCTTGACGGTAAGTAGAGAAGTCTCGAGCCTCTGGTGCAACCAACGCATTCGCCAATATAAATAATCCGACACCTGTATCCATTAGACTGTATCCAAACACTTCCGTTTTGGCGAATTTCCGTGGAAAAATATGAAAATCGACGGCTAATATACAAATCGCAGTAATAATGTTGGTCAACGCTCGAAAATTAGTTATGAAGGGTATTTTATCGGTAACCGGCTGCTCAGTAATATTTAAATTGGAGCAATTAATTCTCTTTTGCATCACCAGTGATATGTTTAGTGCAGAAACCAACATTATTATCACGCATATGCTACCAATATATTCCGATAATATGGTACAACACAAGATAGTCGGAATAATGGTTAACACGAACTCTATGACGACTCTCGTATTTTTGTGGATGTATATATATTTCTTGAGAACTTCCACAGTTGTTATTGCCAATATGATGCTCCATATAGTTGGTAGAAGCGTGAAAATCACCGCTTGCGGTGTCGTCCCCTCATGATTGGAAACAAATGCTTCTTGTTCGAGTCGATAGTGTTCCTTGCTCGCCGGCGCCGTCATTGTCAAATCGAATTTCAGGCATTCTACGGACATTTTTTTTTAGCTCCAACTATAATTTTACGCAATTGAAGAAAATATACCTGACAAACAAAGAACTTACGGTTGCAGATAATCCACTCATTATTCATTATTTATCACTCGTACAATAAATATACATTATAGTATATGTCAGTTTAGTACGAGAAATTTGACATCATTGATTGATGTTGTTACATGGAGTTGATGATAGCACATACGTTTGACGTTCATATTTCTGTAGATGGCAGCACTTTGCTTTTTTTTCTAATTATTCTGTATGATTTGATGAGAAATATTAATAAATTTTGTGATTTTTCACTAACTTTTATACTTTCATCATGCCAAAGTTGTGTTAAAATGTCGTTTTAAAATTATAATATAATGTGATTGATTTAATCAGTTTATGTTAAAAAAAACAACGCATTAATATTCAGTGTGTTAAGTAAATTATTTCCCGCGTAATACTTTTGGCTTATTAATGTTAGTGTGTATTTGTCTTCGTTTAAATATTTAAGCAAATGCAAATATATATTTAGTATGTAAGAAAGGAATAACATAACCAAAAAAGCGAGTTACATGGAAGCGAAAATTAAGAGATCATTTCCTTTCAATGAAGATTTTATCGCAAACAATAAAGTGAAAAAATTTAAAATACATAATCAAATACCAAGTGGTATTACTAACATGTCTGGACATAATTTTATAAAGCATTTCACAGTACAATCCTCAGAAACAGTGAAACATATTTCACTTGCTGAAAGAATGGTGCCAATGAATATCGAGGCTTATGTGGGGCAAAAACAAATCATTGGCCCAAACACAGTTTTAAATTATTTATTAGAGAAGGGAGAGATTCCTAGCATGATATTCTGGGGTCCACCTGGATGTGGAAAGGTAAAGTTAGTTTTACTCTCCATTTTTATATAGCTGCTTTGTAATAGTTATGATATTTATTATCATTTATGTTTTAGACATCCTTGGCAAATATAATAGCATGTTTAAGCAGGAAATTAACGAGTAACAATGTACACATTGTGAATCTATCTGCAGCAAGTTCTGGTGTAAAAAGTATAAAGGATGCTGTTACCATGGCAAAAGACAAATCAAAATTTGGATGCAGGACCATTGTCTTTATGGACGAAATTCATTGTTTCAATAAGCTTCAGCAAGATATATTTCTGCCACACATAGAGATAGGAACATTTACTTTAATTGGATGTACCACTGAAAATCCATTTTACAGTTTAAATCCAGCTCTACTAAGTCGCTGCCGCATGTTTGTGTTAAATAAATTAACAGAGTGTAATGTAACAGAAATTCTTCATAAGGCATTAGAATATATAAATGGAAGGATGCTTGATCAAGAAAAAGAAGAGATAATCAATAGAGAGCAGATTAAATTCTATTCCAATACAAAACTTAAATATCATGTTGATAATAATACAATACAATGGTTAGCAGGAGCATGCGATGGTGATGCACGTGTAGCTCTGAATGCTCTAGAATTAGCAACACTTGCGACGCAAGTAGATGAATCAAAAACATCACGCAATAATGATATAACAATAACTCTGGAAGATATTAAAAAAGGTTTAATAAAAACACATACGCTTTCTGAAAAAGAAGCCAATCAGAGCCATCACATATATTCCGCACTTCATAAATCGATAAGAGCTGGTAAGACAAATGCTTCTCTGTATTGGTTGGCCAGAATTATGGCAGCTAAGGAAGATCCGGTAAATATTGCAAGACGGCTAGTTAGAATTTCTAGTGAAGACATTGGTCTGGCAGATCCAGATGCTTTAGGTAAAGAAATGAGATATATTCATTTCATACTCTAAAAAATATGGGTGTGAATTTAACATTATGTAATGTTTAAATAATTTTCATATTATGTTGGTGTTTCTATCAATATCTATTTTAAAATCCATGATATTAAATATTAACATTATTAACATTAAATATTAACATTAACATTAACACGATGTGGATTTAAAACACTCAGTGTTAATATCAATCATGTTAATATCAACATCAACATGATGAGAATTATATGAACATCGTGCATGATATTAAATTCATATCTAAATTTTTTAGAGTACAAATAAATTGTTTAAAAAAATGCAGGTGTAGCTGTTCATACAATGCATGGCTGTCAAATGATTGGTATGCCAGAATGTGATGTACTTTTGGGACAATGCACAATTTATTTAGCGAAAGCACCCAAATCTCGATCGATATATAACGCATTAAAAGCAGCTGAAAAGATGATTTTGGAATGTGAAGGTCCTCAACCGGCTGTGCCATTACACATGAGATACAACTCAGACAGAAAGCTATAAAGTAGACTCGATATGATTTTTTTATTATCTCTGTATATTACTCTGTTTATTACTATTTTAATTTTTTATACTAAATTGTTACAGGTATCAATAATTTAATACGCTAAGAATATACGATGGTACCTATTTACTTATAGAGTTACAATGTTTTGATTGCTTTCAAAAAAAGCAAAATTTGTAAATGATTAATATAAGATTTATATTATATGTCTACTTTTGTTATTTATTTGTATCTATTTTATTAAAAAAAATCTTCAATATTCAAACAAAATTAGCTAGAGGATGGGGAGTCAATTTATCGGCTTTTTATAATTTAAATTAATTTAATGTGATCAGTGGATTTTATTTTCAAATTCCAATTGCTTTTTCATTGCATGTGTAATTATTATATAATGTATTGATATGTATTGACATATTTCTTGTCTCTCCATCTTGAAAATTTTCATATAATATACTTGTTATTATTTTCATATAATATAATTATTGAAAAGTGTGAAAATAATTATTCAAATGAAATATTTCAACACACACACACACACAATAGAGTTTAAAAACCAAATTTTACCGTCTAGATGAGAAACCAATATATCAATTTCAGATTCTTCATAAATCATTTACTATAGCATTTATCTCTAAAATATTAAATTGAAAATTATATAAGTCCGAAAACCATACACACACACAAAACTCTAAAGGTTAAGTTAAAATTGTTATCAATCTTTTATTCTAAACTGAGATTGAATGACTAAAAGTAGTTTCTATCCAAGTAATACGCAATGTTACAGAGACGTCAAAATATAAAATTAATATAAAATTAATATAAAATTCAGTGAAACTTTCGTCAAGTCTCAATCAAGATGACATATATCATTTCAATATAACAATCCATTATTACTTGAATAGTTTTCCTAATCAGTAATCCATACATTCATTTCAATTTATCGATAAAATTATTAATATTTAATTAATTATTTAACTATCATCACAATCTCAAGTGTTTACTTATTCGTGGGACTTCGTAATCCTTGCTATATTATAATACGATGTGGAATACAAACGATACGTTTGATCACGTTTGATATTGGCGCGCCATACGCAATCGACCAATGACGTTGTACACTAAATGCAAACAACCAACTATTGGCTTGACGTTGTTATCGACGGGGCAAATAGAGTACATTGTCGTCACGAAAGCGATTATTTCCACTTACATCACACATCTTCAAAGACGGCTCGACGAACGGAGGACGCCCGATATCGCGACAGCCTATTCCGCTCACGTGTCGCACGTTAAATTACGGTGTCCACCCTACATGCAGTGTCGTTCGCCCTATCCATAACGCTATGAAAATCTGGACGTCAGAGCATACCTTTGAGTGAGTATAAAATGTAGCTCTACAGGAATAAGTACTTCGCTAGTACATTGTGCTCCGTTACTTGACGCAATTGTCCTCGTATAATTCGTCAGGTATTCCAAATTTCAGATTTTATATCGTGTAAAAATCGCAATGCAACACACGTTCTCGTTACACAACGTTCTCATTATACTTCTACAGTTTTAAAAGTGAATTTCTTATCGACACCTATTTCTTATCGTAACCTAATAATGAATGTGGGTTATCTCCAAAATACAAAGGGCTTTAAGGAGCCAATCTGGTTTTATCTATTCTTTTCAATTAATTTTCAAAAATTCGCAAATATTTTGTGCTCAAAAGGAAGATCAGGACAGCCCGTTTACATCTGTTATAGCTAACTTGACTTAACCTAAATTTAGAAGTATTTTCTCTTTTCGCTTTCTCCTAACTAGAGGATAATTTCGTCAAATAAATTTTTAGGAATTGTATTGACGCGAGTCTTCTTTGATAATAAGGACAATCATTTTATTTTGCAGTCATCCTTGGGAGACAGTAGCACAGGCTGCATGGAGAAAGTATCCAAATCCTATGGTGCCTTCGGTAATTGGAGCGGATGTCATCAACAGAGAAGTGATCAATGGTGTTCTCCGTACCCACAGACTCGTCGTTTCTACCCAATGGGGCTTTCCTAAATGGACACAAGCGGTATGTCTATAACTTTCCCACGTGCTGTCACATTGGCGCGCGTTCAATATCGCTTTAGACTTTAGCATACCTAGGTCTAACCTTACCTCCAACTCTAACCTTTAATCGGTACCGTCCGTATTGCAGTTGCGAAATGAATAATTGGAAATTTTTTTATTTTTACAAATAATATTAGAGTAAATTATACGGCGAAGTTATTTTCGTATAACAAATTTTTATATGTATATAACATAATATTTATATGATATAGAAAATATATGAGAATATATCTTTAAATATTAAATATAATAAGATATTTTTTTATATAAAAATGTAAGAAATATTTTTTGTTATATAATATTTGAAGATACATTTTTTGCTATTTTTTTTATTTGATTTCGATAATTTAATTTATTTCGATGTCATTCGTAACATTTCAAACTACTATTGTTGACCTTGACGATGGTGACGCGAACATGATGTCACTACCAGTAGTTACATGTAGCTATCACGTGTCTTTTTACGAAATATTATCTAGGTATCAAGTGGATATATCAAGCCGATATTATATATAATTCTAGTCATGTATATAGTTCTAAAAAAGTTCACAACCAGAGTATGATTTTCTATAGATGCAGATAATATTTCGTTTGATGAATGACAAATTTTTCAATGAGCGTTTTAATTGACTGTAGAATAGAGAAGTTCTCAAGTTTTCAGAAATCCTTGATTTTGTAGTCAATCAATACATTTGAAAACTTTGTCGTATGACAAATGAAATATTAGCACATTCTAGTACATTCTACAATTAATGTAGAATGTACTAGAGTACAGAAAATGCTACAGTGTTTCATAATGTGAAAGATCTTGTGCTTTTTAATTACGATCTAACGATCTTTGATTCAAAGATTTATCTTGTCTTTTTAGAAAACAGGGTTTTCGAGCTAATAATTGAGAGGCTAATTATTGAGAGTTACTTTCGTAATTCATTTAGAAGTATTTTTTATCCCACAATAATTATATATTTTTATAATGAATCAAATTTCGAATGGACTTAATCGATAGTGAGGATCGTACAATAAAAATCTTCATTTGTATATCTCATGTCTTATATATATATATATATATATATATATATATATATATATATATATATATATATCTATCGATGTAGATATTATACATTCAAAATTCGAAATCGGACAAATCTACTATTAAAAAACATTTTTGTTGTAATTTAATCCGTAATTATTTGGATTCAACCATACTAGTTAACAATTAACAAGGAAAGATTATATCCTAATTACACGACTCGGTAAAGAATCTGTTTGTGACGGAAAATTACATTAAGGCTTATTTGCACATGTATAGTTAGCCAAAACATTCATGGATGAATTTCATTGATGAATCTCTGGTAACCTTTAATCTTTAGATAACATAATTTACTTTAGGTTACTTAATAGAATGTTCGTATTAATACATTAAAATATCTCGAAAATGAGACATGGGATAGAAAAGAGTTTCAGAAAGGTTTCGAAGAGGACATATTTTAGTCATATTTTTTTCTAAATGAAGACGTCAAAAAGATAAAGATCCACGTCTTCTTTTTTTAAATGGAATTATTTTTACATAATTTTTTTTTACATAACATGAAAGTGTATATATATATATATATATATATATTCTTCTAATTATTCTACATATAAAAATATTAAGGTAGAGATATAAAAAAAATCAATAGTTTTCGAGTTATTTTATACATTATTCTGGCATATATTTGATATGAAATATTAAATATCTCGTAAACTATTCATTTTTTAATAATTATATCTTAATAACTACCTTTATACACAGAATAATGAGATGAATTAATTGATAAAAGAAAATACATAGTTGTTTATTAGAAAATTATGCATTTTGCAATAAGCAACTAATTTTTTATTTAACATTTTCATCAGAAATTTATTATTTTCAATCGTACGCACATATATCTCATATACATATATATATCTCATTTTAAGATACTTCAGCGCGTCAAATAAAACACTGTATAAAAAGCCTAAGTATCAGCCGTGCTATTATAAAGAACATTCCAATCTGTTATTCAGTATAGTACGTCGTCACATGGGCATCGACCTGCTACAAGGTCACCGTTTAAATCGACTTTACTGATTGAGATACACAGAGTGAGCGAATGGTAACTTTGCGAGAGAGAACTTATCGACAGCTTTTTTCAATTAATATAAAGGAGTGAAATAAAAACATGAATTTTAGCGTTAGTTATTCTTTCTTTGCTTCTTTTGTATTAATTATATATATGAATTTTATTTTTATTTTTATTCTTTGAATTGCATCATGTCTTTATTTTCAAATATGATGAGATTGTAATGAAAAGATCTGTATATAGATCTGCATGATATGTAAATACATGTAATTGTCTCCAGCTTATAACTTGAGTCATAAATTCTCTAACAATGAATCGGTCATAACTGTGGAACTTATCTACAACTCAGTTTATCGATTTTTTTCGGCGCACTCTCGTGGTGTGCCGGTAAAACTGTTTCATTTATGTACGAATTCTTCACGAGCGACCTTCTTGAGACCTTTGTGACTCGATGTCGCTGCCAGTAACGCTTGAATAAGTTATTGACTCGCACCAATTACTTAAAGACCTTTACAATTTATTTTTTTTTTCTTCACGCGCAAAATCATGTAACTATACTATTGCTATAAACTTGAACTAATGCTACATACTAATGCTACATGCGAAGAAAATAACTTACAATTACAATGGATAGTTTTAGATTTTATCAATTGATTTCTTTTTGGTATAAAATTATGTTCATTTGTATTTTTTAATATAAATTTCTTATTTCTTAATTTCTAATGTTTTCTTACTAAAACAACTCCAAAATAAATGTCTTAAAGGAATTTAAATTTTAAAATTACGCCACTATTTCTGTGTGTGCCTTTAAATTAAGATAATTTAGATAATACGCATTGTCTAGAAAATTTCTTTAGATATCTTTCAGACAGGTATATTTTAAAAGATGTCTTTATGATGTTTTTATGACGTCTTTTAGACATGTCTGGGAAGCTTCAGAAAATAAAGGGTCTAATATTATTTGTATATTTTGAGAGTTTAGTTTTAACGTGAAAAAGATATAGTATATTTATGTTTATCCTTGAAATTTCTCGATATTTTGATGAAAAGATGAACTTCGAACGCAGCGGAAGATATTATTATATGTTTGATTTGCTATTTATGGTCGGCAATCAACACGTCAGTTGATGTTTGATTTTAAATGAAATCTTGTGAAAAAAGTTGTTTTTAACGTGACACATAGAGATATTTTAGATCGAAATGTAAATATTTAGTAATTTATGATGAATTTTACTTCATATTATATGTATAACTTGGCTTCTAGCTTATTATTATTAGATTGAATGTACTGGGTGTATAAATGTTTTACATGGAGAGTCCTTTTTTGAAAAACTTCATCAATTAATTCCTATCATTTTATATATTTTAGATATGTTAATAGAGTAGTATTAATGCAGCATAATAATTTCTTAGAAACGATATCGCTGTAGAGACTTTCTATTTCTGTTATTCGTAAAAAAGTTGAATGATATTGCACCTTGATGTGTAATTTTATCGGTTGGCACAGCTTTTTCACGGTCGTTCGCACAGTAAAATTGACGTTGCACTGATCTCTCCCGGCAAGCGACAAGAAATCAATCTATGAAGCAACGTAACAGAATCATTCACCTCTTTCGCCCGTGGCGTGTCGGCAAAAACCTTGTGCTATTCACTACCCCAGTCTAGCAATCTCCGCCGTGGCAATGCGGAGACCCGGAAATTCGAAACTTTCGACAAACATGCGCAAAAAGAAGGTGCCGGGGACTCGGGGAATTGCAAAACAACAATCCGCACTAACATCAACTTTCATAATGAGCACGCTCAATGTTACGCCGTTTGGCAATCGTCCAGCTAGACGCGCCTGCCTTCTGGAATACTCGGGCAACTCTCTCTGTTCTCCCGGATTCCCAATCCTTCGCTATCCCACGGTGCCTTCGCCGGAATACTGGAGATTCCGGGGCGTCGAATCCCTTTCGGCTCGGCGAATCTCTTCCTCTCGTCAGATTTTCTATAAGCTCGGCCATTTCTCCGGGCCGTTTCGTTGTGCAACCGCTCGTTCGAGTGGCTCGACTCATAGTATCACATATAAGCTGTTCAAGGAATGGTGGAGATAAAGAGATTGTCCAATACATGGCCGACGATAAGAATTCGTATGAGAGATTTATTTTACGAAAAGATCTAAAAGCCTGTCAAAATAATTGACGAGATTAATGAGGAATTTCATCTTTATATGTTCTGTTTTCTTCTTGTAACATTATTCATCGTTATAGGTATATCTATACTAAATAATTAAGAGTTGCAAACATAATAATTAAAGATTAACAATATAAAGATTATACAGGGCATATAAGAGTCAAATTTAAAACTTATAAAACGTGAAAATTCTGATAGAAAATATAATACTTTGTCGTTAATTAAACAAAAATAAATACATTTACAATTTTAAATTTGACTCCTATATGTCCTATATATTCTTTATATTATTTTTGAAATTAAGAATCCTTTGTTCTTGTCAATTTTTAAAGATTAAGAATTAGGATAAAGCTATCAAATTTTTGAATAATATGAAAAGCAAATACAATTTAAATTAAAACATTATAAAAAGAGACCTTTCTAGGACATCAATATTCAGGTCATTGTTTAAAAGTTTTGAAGTGACATGGATATATATATATATATATGTTTGTGTGTATGTATTGAGCAAATGGGATCGAATATGATAGTTTTGTTGATAGAATATTCTGTATACAGGAACTTGCAGTATTTAGATACGCTAGAAACTATTTAACAGGGGAAAAGTGCGAAGGACCATTTTGACCGCAACACTTTCGTCGGCACCATTTTTAACGTTACACCCTCAATGCTGCACTTGCCATCGTGCTATCCGAGTAATTAGCGGATGCACTCGACAACGAAACGCTCTGGAAAAAAAGTACGCGAGAAAAGTTCACTTATCGCATCCGTTTGCGCGAAACGCTTAAATTGGTGGAGGGTTCGTATAAGCAGGCCGGTTTATTCGAGCGACTAATTAGAATATGCATAATTAATCGGCGAGGAACAATAATTAAAGTGTACTTAGCGTGCCAGTCTAATTAGCGTCTTTCTAATTACCTAATTACTCATGCTAATTTGTTATTAATATCGCGTCGCCACGGAAACTTACGGAGAGTGGCGTTATATTTCTTTTCGGGCAGAATAGACGACTTAAAAATTGTTGACATATTTAAGCTTGAGACACACTGAAAAACATAAGTAAAGAAGAAGGAATAAGATTTCAATTTATCAGAAACTGTGGCATGAGATAAAGCGGGATAATTTGAAAGATTAATAGAAATTTTTAAGTTGTATAAAAGATTGAAGTCGTATAGTGTATGCATTTTTTAATTTGCATTAATTAAATATATAAATATACATTATTGCACCAATACTATTGCAAAAAAAAGTTTTTGTTAATTTATTCAAATTATCCCGCTTTATATTACATGATTTTCGTATACAAAAAAATGCATAATGCACATAAAAATTATTTCAAATATTTCAAAAGATCACAAATTTGTCATAAGTTCAGTCACAAATTTATCATAAGTTCCTCACAAGCATCAAACTTATTCAAAATATATTTTGAAAGAGAAAAATTTAATACTTAAAGATTCAATTAAAACAAATTTGATTTGCTTATTATATAAAATATTTTTCTTCGAGTCAATTCTTGTTTTGAATACATATTAAGTTTTTTAAAATTTGTACTAAGTATATTTTAAGATTATTATCAAGAAAATATTTTTTGTTAAAAATAAGTGTTACTTAAAAGAAAGAAAGTAAATTGAGTGATTACTTTTCTTCGTTTAACTTTCTGTGTGTGATAAGTTGAAATTTAATAATTCTGATAAGAAAGTTAAAATCTGTCCATATTTCTATTTTTTGCCTATGCTTTTCAATTGTGTCTCAGGTTTAATACTTTTGATTATTTAATTATTTATTGCCGAGATTATTTCTAACGATTGTCCGTAGGTGCAAACGACTGTCGAAGCGTTAAACTGTACTGTCAACGTGCGTAAAAAATTTCAATACGAGATAAAATTGATTGATTGATCGTTTGTCACTAGGATGACTCTTATTTTTATTTGACAATATTTTATGATTAATCCCTTTCGGCCCAGTGTCTTTTCGTGAAAAAGTGTCAGTTCGTTATGATTGATGATTTTTTATAGGTTTGCAGTTTTATCGAGATCGAGGACTCAGATATATTTTTTTACAACGATTAAATAAACGGTATCATAAATTTAGGGTGTTTGTTATGCTTCCCACGTAACTGTGAGAACAGAATAATGCAAACGTCCGCTATAGGTGGTTAAATTAATTACCGCGCGCGCCTTCTGACGTAGAACCAATTAATAATCGCTTATCGCTTTCTATAGAGTCCAACGCTATTCGTGTAAATGTTGCTTTGTTTGTTTAATTCGCCTTGTGTACGTATAACATGCTGATACGAGTACATAGTGTATTTTCATAAAGGCCCGTTGTTACTTTCCTGATTGAACGTGAATGTTACTATAATTTCTGAAAATAATGTCTTATTAATACTACCTACAATATATAAATAATATATCAGTAATATATCAGTAATATATCAGTAATATATCAATAATAGTTGGTGAAATAATTGAATAATTATAATATACAGGGTTGGCCATATTCGACGGAAAGATGTTTTTTTTTTCAATCGTGGGAAACGTCGTTACTCGATCTAACATCTCTTTCCCATGATTGAAAAAAAAAACATCTTTCCGTCGAATATGGCCAACCCTGTATATGTATATTACATAATGTAATGAGAAATGTTTTTATTTGATGGATTATTGAACCATAGGATGACATGCTATTGAAAGCAACAAGATATTGTCATACATTAATTCTCAGCTAATTTTATTTAATCTATTACATCATTATTAATCATATTACATTATGATAAATATTGATGAATTACGATTTTATTGCATTTCTTTTTTCACTCTACTGAGCACGCTATGTGAAAAGTCGTGAAATCGAGCCGAAGTAGCTCTCAAAGACTGAAACATGCCATTGAAGTTTGGAAGGCTTTATCGTTAAATTCAACGCGGAAAGTTTGAAACCGGAAGTGCTTGTCTATAGCACTTCCGAGATTTTTATCGGTGACCGAATCGGTTTTTAGCAGTTTGCCAGCCAATTCTCACCAGAACTACATTTAAATGATTCGAAATTTTTTTTTGACACGGAAAGGACTTTTACGTTCTTAGTGCCAAGGCTTATCATGCGAACACACATTTCTTTTATTTTTACAGTTAATCGGCTACGCGAACTTGTGTTATGCCAGCGAGCGCAGCGAGGTCGATCCTGTGAATAAACAAATGATCCTCAGGACGCATAATGTAAGTATTTATTCTTTGTTCAAAAATGGGTTGAGAAACCGTTATACTTTTTCGTGCATTGTACAATTGTATTGTACAATTTATGAGAAATTTTTAGATCACGAAATAATATAGCTGTATATTTTTAAAAATGAATATGGCGTCGATGTGACGTTTGATTTGTTATTCATAAAAAAGGTTTCTCAACGTATATAATTGATATAAAAATAGTTTTAGATATTCTATGTTAAAAGAATGGCTTAGATTGCAAAAATGAAAATTTTCTCTCGCATAAACCGCTGTCTCATTGTGTGACGTGACAGCATTCACACGCTGTCCACAAAAACGATATTTCTAAACGTAATCCAATATCTCCGATCATATTTCCGGTATGCATAGACTAACGTGGATCCGAAATATCCATCAGCAATGTGCTTGCTTCGCTTAATTAGAATTGTATATATCTGTCACGCGGATTTGATTGAATTTTTTAATGGACAACTTTTATCGGAGAAGAGGTGCTTTCCCTGCAAATTTATTCATAATTGCGTATTCGATACGAATACGTCGCGACATTTGGATTCAATTGCAATTCTAAAATTAGATGCGGAACAGCATCATATGCTGAAATGACTTTCTGGTAGCATTGGTGTTCGATTTCGCAACCTGGTCTCAAGCTGTTATATTAGATATTATTAAACACGAGAAATACGTGCGAAAAAATATTGAGAATTTAACCGGGCTTGTATTGTAATTGCATAATTATTGTTGCTGGAAAGATATTAGATATTACTGATTATTTTTGTTTTTAATATTTTTTTTAAGTTACTTTGAATTTTGAAATTAGCGAGTGTAAGTGATAATATTAATAATTTTACCGTAGACGCGTGTACTACCAGAAATAATATTCATCTCGGTGGTCGGTTATCAACGGAAGCGTCACGTCGAAACGCATCGACGATCGCATCGCGCATGGTTCCTCGTTTCTGCGATAACGAAGTGAGCATTTTTGGGCGATTTTTCGACCATAACGAAATTGCGAATGCATCGCGGTCCCTGTTGCGAAATGGCACTTTAATAAAGTGTCGTCCGGAAAGAAAGAGAGAATGCTGAGCGGTTGCTCCATTAGCGCGTAATAAAAGCATTCTTCTCGTAATGCTGTTTCTCTTTACATATTTCGATGGCAAAATGATGAAAATGTTATGAATAAATGGACTGCATTTTGTAATGGTTTAAAATTATTGCGCCAATTTATTGTTTTCTGTTACATAAATTATGTGAATTATTAATGTCTAAATTACATATGATTTTTATGATATGTATTACATCATGCATAACGGTAAAATTGCATTTTATTGTTTCTCCGATTTGCTTCTTTCAAAGCTTTAGGAAAAAGAAATTGCGAGAAAATAGTTACAGATTTTTTTCAACATGTTCTTTTAGTTAATATACTGTATTAAATTAAAATTTAGGTATCATAATACAACGAAAATCATAACGAATATATATTATACACACTTATATATATATATATATATATATATATATATATATATAATAGATCACAAAATTACTTTTCTCATTATTCTTTCTTTTTTTTCATATCCCGTGGATAGTTAAAAGTTTGTCGAGGCGAATTGCTATTCTTGGCTCGCTTTGTAACAGGCAAGTTTGTCAAATTGCGTTAAAGTTTTTCATGCCGCGTTCGTGCCTGGAAAAGTCACTTGGAAATTTAATATTTTTCAATACCGCTTCGTAATACGCGGATTACAATAAAAAAAAAAAAAGTTCACGATCTCAACGCAGTTCGTACATGCAACACGTCTCAGATAGAGGTGCGCCGACGCAAAATCACCGGATTTTTTTCCGAGCCGCTATCAGAAAACGATTTTCGAGCCCTGATTTACATAACATCCGTTCCAAGGAGTATGCATAGTAAAGACCCTCAGGAAAAGTATCTAGCTGCAAGTTCGAAGAGATCGACGCGTCTGAAAGCGGGAAAGAAGGGAGGGGAAGAGATGAGAAGAGTGAACGGTGTTGAAGGGGGAGGGAGCTGATGCACGCCACCACCGCATCCAGAAGGTTGGATATGATAGGTTATTGATGCGCACATTACCGGGGGGGTTGCATAGCTCGGGGAGCTTCTCGGCGCGGGGTATATCAGGTAGGGTGTCAGGGAAACGGCGGTGGGATATGCCAAGGGAGGTAAAAGGGGTGGGGGACGCGGCATTGGTCGCGTCGCGGCTCTCCCATTCGCGTCGAAGATCATCCCCCGTCGACGGAAAAGAGACCAAGAGAAACGGCGTGGGATGGTAGATGCATTACTGGTATGATGAACGATCCGCAGGTGGCTTAAAGCAAAAGGAGGAGAAACCTCCCCTTCTCACGTCTATACGGAGGAGCTGTTACGTCGACCTTTTATATCTATCGAGATTCCGTATGTATCCACGCGAGTACATTATGTACTCGAACGATCGTATTCGCACGCTCCGATTCTGGTTAATTCGTACGAGAGGGTGCTTTTGCAAGCGAGGGGGTAATCGGCGCTTGAGCGATGCACTCACGCGAATAGCTGATGGGATGACTGAATAGGATGATCGAATGAGAGTAAATCGCCTTGCGAAGGTCGGCATAGCAATTCCATTAGCTATATGCATGATACTTTAACGGATAATTCATTGTTCGTAATGCCTATCGATGACTGATGATAAGAGTATGAACGAAATGAATTATATATTCCATTGATACGAAGAGAAATAGAAGTAGAAATACTAGAAGTAGAGATATAGATGGCGATCGTTTACGTAAAGTGGCTAATAGATTCGCCATTTTTTGATATTTATGTAGCGAAGTGGAACGGCGGACCGCGTTATTTCTCTGAACCCAGACACATATCGGGACATAAAGGGTGATGCATTAAATTGCATAAAAGCGGCAAACAGTGTACCGCTATTGTGCCGCGTGCAAACCGGCATACAGCGGGCAAAGACAAATCGTGGAGCGTCTAAAGTATTAATGCGGAAAGCCGTATACAACGCAGGAGGATGCAGTCGCATATGATCGATTCCGTTTCGAATACGAAGGTGAATACCGCAGACATCGTGCCACCGCAATAAATTCGCCTTTATCCGCTCATCGATCGTTTTACGGGGTGCAATCTTGCCACCTTTATTCACACTGATATGCGTCACGTATAATATACGCACGGCCGTCCCATGAGTGTAAGACGGTGTAAGACGGTGAAATATGTTATCGTGCACACATTACGCGAAGTATTCAACAATTGCGAAATGAGAAAGGAAGTTGATTTAAGGAAAATTCCGGCGTGCATGTTACGTCACCGGGGAAATGCTGCGAGCAATACGCTGCAGTTGATACCGCGAATGAGACCTCTCGCTGCATTTCGACTCCATCTTCCTTGCGAGAGAATCATCTTTCTTGTTCGTGCTATCTTCCTCAACGAGAAACGTCTCTGCAATTAAGCTTGCGGTCGAATTCCTTGGAATGTACTTGTTCATTTGCCAGCGTGTCTCCAAGATTTCTGTTGTATGCAACGCACCGCACGCTTTGAGGAGTTAAATTCACGTTAAAATAAACACTACAGGAAACTTTCTTGGGAAACACCAGTTGTATCTCAGTAGAAGATGCATGTTTTAGGGATATTTACATTGTGCGATATCACAAATTTATCATACAGAACACACGCTCGTGTTATTTATTCTTTTGCTACATTTTTCTACAGATTATAATCTCAAATCATGATTTTAAATTTTGTGCAATAGAGAAGTGTGTGTGTGTGTGTGTGGGCGCGCGCGCATACCCGCATATACCACATCACACCTACTATCTACTCATCAAAATAAAACAATTTTTTTAATCGAAATTTTTTAATTCAAATTAAATTCTAAAACTTTAATTAAAAAATTTTATATTATAAAATTTAATATAATATTAAAAAATTTTTTAATTTAAATAAATTAATAAATATAATATTGTATTTGAATATATTGATGAAAATGAGATATATGATTAAATAAAAAAATATCTATTTATATGAAAATTTTTTTAATATGATTTATTATTATTAAATTGTATAAGAATAGCTTTTCCAATTAATCGATTAATAAAAAATAACTTTGAGGTGTTTATTTTGATAATAAATTTAATTAAATATTAATTAATTGGTGTTTGATTTTGATAAATATTATGAATCAGTATAGATAATATTTTCATATTATTTTGTCATTTCTTTATGTTTTAAAGAAATGAGAAAATAACATATGAAAATGTTATTATCTACTGATTCATAATATTTATTAAAATCAAACACCAATTAATTAATATTTTTAATTAAATTTATTATCAAAATAAACTTCGAAGTTATTTTTCATTAATCGATTAATTGGAAAAGCCATTTTTTATTTAATATATTATAATTTAACAATAATAAATTACATAAGAAAAAAATTTTTATATAAATAGATATTTTTTTTATTTTAATCAGTATATATCTCATTTTTTAAAATATACATTCATATCTTGCGAAAGATAATTCTTATGACGATCGCTAACCGTGGTAATCTATAAAATGCATTTGTCGCATTAGATATGAATTCGAACTGGAATTGAGCAATCCTCTCGGGATGAGTTTGCGTGTTTCCTAATACGCATGTCATGTAGACAGGCGTACACGCATGTTATACGCACGTTACTCGTGCACTCGTGTGAGGAGATCGCGATGGATGATGTGCGGCTCAACGTGAGCTTGGTCGAGTCCAGCTAAAGTGTAACTAGTCCCAGTCGAATCCTCTCTCCTCTCGGGGGAAAGGGATATATCTTTAGCAATTTAGTCCCCTTGCCGGATAGGGTTCTATTGCGCATACGTTGCATACCATGAAATGCTGCCGTTGTGTCATTGATCCTAAGTACACGCATCGTACATGTGCATCGCGTTACAGGACTGAACATAATGGGATAGCTGGATATCGTCCGCGAGGATTATACTATGGTACACGCGAATATTAAGACGATCACGATCACGGCCCGGAATAATTGAGTTGCCGTTTACATGCACGGAGAAGGTTTGACGGATTTCTGCGCGCCGATTTCTGTAAGTCGGCGTTATCTCTAAGAGATTACTTTCGCAATTGCTTATTAATCCGCGTAACTGAATCGCACATGATTGTCAAGATATTTATCATTCGTAACGATGAATTTTCGTAACGATCGTCGATTTCTCCTATAGGTTTCTTTTATGAAGTTTATGGAACTCGCTATTATGGAATAATGATCGCTTCAATTACATAATATATAACAATAATCGGTAACAAATTGGAATTCGATAATGTTAGCGAATACGAGTCTGGAATTTGTTGTTTATAAATTTTACATTTAATTATCTCTTTTTGTGTTAAATATATTCAATAAATTTAATCTTACAATTATATAATAGTTTCTTATCAAGTTGTTATACGTTATGGACGAGCAAATCTTATTTTGTTAGATAAACAGATTACTGATGGTGAGCTAATTGCGTAAAAAATCCAATTATGTAAATGGAATTTGAAGTTCTTCCGCGTTGACATTTGGATTGACACATACAGATAAACATTATTGCGTCGCGTGTGAATGGTAAAAAGTCACGACACAGCTATTTTCATGTAGCTTGTCAAAGTCATCGTTTTTGCGGTCCGGTTACGATACATTGCTGCGCGATGTAACCGCGATGATACACTGTTACGAGAACATTGAAAAAAAAAACGTTATTTTTTTTTTTACTGAGTTACACGGCACTGGCGGTAATTACGAGCAAGGTGTTTGAAGCGTCGGTCCGCTCGTACTAATGAAAATATCGTACTGCGCTGTCTGGGCATCGCAAATATTGCATCGCTATAAAATTGCATATTGTTAATTTACAGCAATACGGGGTATCCCTTGGCGCCTCGCGGGAATTCGCGGGTGTCATTGTTTCATAGTGAATATAAGCGACGGCGTAAAAACGGTGAAATATTTTCCCGTTGCTACCGGTCGGATATTATCAGATTATAGAATGAACAGGCGAGCAGTGGAAACCGACCGCATGTAGCGCGTGTCTATTTGCCGTTAATCGCGGATACGCACCTTGTTTAAACCCATTCATCCTTTTCTCGCATTGCTCGCGCAGATGGGACATCTTGGGTCGCCATGGCTTAACATATCGTGCTTACATACAAGCAGTAATACCGGCAAACGTTAGTAATATTATATCCAAATCTCTTCACACATAAGAAATTGTAGATATTGTTAAATATTAAAGGAGCAAAAATCCAATTGCTTCAGTTATATATATTATAATGTAAATAATATTTTGTTTTACTTTTAACTTCCTTTTATGTCAAAATATAAATCGATTTATTTCTGTGATTAGTTTTAAAATAAACAACATCTATATTAATGTGTGCACTTAGTAAATAATAAATTAAATTTGAGTTAAACTTAATTTTCTTGAATTAAATTGTTTTATTTCATTGTTTTAGTTAAATTAACGACGTAAAACGTTGAATCAGCAATCTAAAAATGATTAAAAATAAAAATTTCTAATAGTTCTCATTTATCCTCATATTGAATTGTTTAAGGAATCCAAATTGTTCTCAAACTTTTAGAAATAAAAAACTGGATATAATTTTGACGTTATGAATTGAACAGTGTGCAAGTGAAATCAAGTTGTAATTAATGATTTAGAATTCTCAGCTGGACATAATGTTAGTTAGCCACGAATATAATGCAGATATCGCTATAGCATTCACTATATTAAACGTAGACCGCGATTGTAGTCTGCGTGCAAAATACAGCACAGTTAATGTCTAATACAATAACGAGAAGTTGTATCCCAGCGTATATCAATTAGATTTCGCAGAATAAAGACAAACGAATCGAAAGCGGATTGCGAGAAAGGGATGTGTATTTCGGCCCGTCCGAGACGACAGCTGGTATCGGACGATGGGGTTAAAGGGGATCAACAACTGTACAAGTCCGGTAAGCTCATTCCAGGACGCGAGGTTGAAGTTACCATTTTTCATTAAACCCACCCATTCGCCCTTCCGCCCCGTCTCTATATTTCAATCGGTGCGAAAAGTGTTGGCGCTGCCGCCGCTCCGAATCCGTATAAATACCTCCGAATGTGTGTACGTGACTGCGAGCTGCGAGAGGCGTGCGAGACACGGCGATGGTCCCCGCCGGCCTTCGTGCGATACGACGCTATGGGGCGCGTTGAACCGCGTGCAATTTGTTGTTTTTATGATTTAGAGGACCGCACGTATATAATAATTCAGTCGCTCGTGCGTCCAGCAACACCCTCTCTCGCCTGCCATCCTCTGTCGTCCCTTTTCGCCCCCGTTTCACTCACCGTCGGAGGGTCCTCTATCACCGAAATCCACGGGGAGTCCGCGAATACGAGCTGGGGATACATCGCCGATACGCGCGCGTCCGTTATTAATTTTCGTCCTCGATGGCGAGTGGTCGAGCATCCTCTTCGCCACCGTCGCGCTAACCCTTCTCTCTTCGTTCTTCCATCTCGTGGTGTTTTCGCGCTCGCGCACGAAATTCGTGCAACAACGAAGGCGGCGCGGCGTGGCGCGGGAAGAGGGATCGTTAGCGGAGAATACACACGAGCCGTTGCCGCTAAAATATCGTTCCGGTTTCCTTCGTGCTCGGCAACGTATTGCGATCCCTGCTTACACGCAGGCGTGCTTGATTGATTTACTGGATCTCTGTTTTTGCGGGATTCCGTGAAAGCCCACCCCCGTGACTGGCGGGGAACCGATGCGTATTAACCCCTTCGGTGACGCGCGTTTAAATCATCTGGATTCGATGGGCTCCGATTTTCTTCCGAATCGCCGGCGTGACACCGCGGGATTTTATAAGCGCGTCGCTTTAGTTAGAGTGATGGATGGGCCGCTCGCGTTTGTCTCGCGGCTTTGTGTCCATTTAATCATTCGGTCGGTTAATTTTATTTGGAGATTTCGAACGATATTCCAAATACTCGGTTATCCCAAATACTAGTAAAATATTACTGAACAATTTATCTTTAGATATGAAGGGCATCATTTTGATTGAATTAACCTTTCGTGGTCTAACTTTTTTTTTTCCCCACTTTTTAGTCCAACTAGATTGTTGGTGTTTGATTTTTCAAAGGGTTTTTGAGCTCTAAAAATGTGAAAAAAATCCAACACACTCTTTCAACATTCAAGAATACGATTTTACAGTACATGACCCGAAATGTTTTTCATTTTTTGTACAGTCCGAATTTGAAGCAGAATACTTGTAAATTGAAAATTCGCTTGGATTTTCAAAGCCCCGGTTGAATTATAGAGTGTCAAAAACGTGTCTGAATTTTTTTCCACGAAATGATAGGATTTTGTTAGAAAATGCAAATACAGTAAGCGAACGAAGTGTACGGTTAATTATTTATGTGTTTCATTAATTTGAGGATGAAAACGAGCTGTTAGAAGTTGTTACACGGTCTAATACCGATTTGTCAGCAACACGTGGAAATCTGCTGAAATCGGTGATTACCGCGCGCACAGGAAACGACCGAACTGCATCGGGGTCGAGTCTGGGTTGTATGTGCCGCCCAGCAGATTTGGGCTTCCGGCCGCGAAACCCTCTCGAGGCATCGGATGGTATGGGCGAATTGCGAACACACCGGGTCTGAACAATGCAGCCTGCGCAGCCAAATCCGCAAAGTCCTCTCAATTATGCGGCGATGCTAATTACTCGCGAGTGCGCGCTGAAGGAGAGCCTGCACTTCACACAACGGCTTTCCCTACTCTCTACAGTCTTCCATTCTCCGTTGCTAATACCGAAGGGTAAAACGGAATCATAGGAATTTGATCGGGAAGTAAAGAGCACGCTGTGCCTAGTAACGATCAGGGAACCTCTCTTTTAAACAAGATTTTAATTACGAAAATTTAAGTCAACATTTCTCTGCCTTCCGCGAGAAAATAGATATGTACGTTATATGTAAACAACGATAATATTTCGACGTGAAAAATTAGTTTACTCTTCTTTATTATATATTATTTATCTTATATATAAATATATATATATATACAGAAAGAACGGTTTTGCTGAAATATCTAAAAATTTAACTACAGATCTGAAAATAATTTTATTTGGATCTTTAAAGTAACAAGGTATATAAAACGCTTAAACTATTTATTAGAATGTTTTTATTATCAATTATTATCAACGTTTAAGTTTTCATGCTTCAAAATTTTTAGATCTGTATCTAATTAAATTTTTAGATACCTTAATAAAATCGTTCTTTCAGAGTAAAAAAATAATGCATCTTTGAACGCTTAATATAGAACGTATGATGAAAAGTATTTCGATTTACCTAGATTATTTAAAAAAGACATCAGTTTTTTTTTTAAACGAAGATCATCAGTTTTTAAACGAAAAAACTGAATTTCTGTTTATTTTACAATATTACTGTTCTCATTCCTGTGTTATAATTTAGTTGGTACATTGTATTCGTACAATATAAAATGCTCATTTCGCTAGTTTACCGCTGCAAATCGATAGGATGCTTTCGAAGTAGCTATTCAGAAATCGTCCGAGATACCTCGTCTATCGGTTGATGCGTCATCGGGCGCGGCCACGTTGCAACGTCCGCCGATAAATGGAAAGCAAACGAGGGGGTTTTGGCACAGAGAGGTCGAGCGATTGGCAAACATCGGTTTCGACGCGCGACTGACGAGAAAAATTTTCAATTAGCCCGATGCACCCGCGGCATCGCGTAACGTCGCTTGCATCCGCCAATACGACGATGCACCACTGCTCTTCGCGGTCGTGCTGGAAAAAGAGGCCGAAATTAATTACTTTCGGCGTCAACGACAGATTCGCAGCTGACGGGGGACGATCGATCGATTGGCTTGATACGATTAAATCTCGTCCATTCTACGCTGGGATGCACCCTTTTTGCGGCTTATAACAATCTTTTTTCTTCGTTTGCAACTCTGAGACGTTGATGATACTCGATGACGAGAGAGCTAGAGAGAGAGAGAGAGAGAGAGAGAGCTAGGACTGTTGTTCAAAGGACGTTGCGCGAACTGTGAATAAACTTCGTTGAATATTCATCGTGTAAAGAATTTATATCAGCACTGAGAAACACGGTTGTTCCGTGGAGATCCGCTAGGGATTAAACACGATTGTCGGATTTCGCGTTTGCGGTGTAGCACGACCGCTATTAACATCTGACACAGGAATTTTTACGAAAAGTGATAATCCGCGTAAAAAAAAAAATGCATGACGAATCGGCGAATAGAATATATATATATATATATTCACATATATATATTTGCAACGTGCGTTTCAATCATTCGTTACTTTATTATCCGTTTATATTCGTAAAAAAATTCTCGCAGCTATGGCATGTAAATGCGTGCTTAAAGGCTTACAATTTTCAATCTGCGCAAAAAACTATTTACATACGTCACTCGCCGGGACATTTCGAAAATCAAAAGCTACAGCGATTTCTGTTTCGTGCAGTTAGTTACCGTTCGCATGAAAGAGGCCGAATTGGAACAGGAGCCGAAGGAAGGAGAGAAGCGACTGCTCTTTGATATAATGCTGCGGATTGCCGTAATTCTATCTTGTATTAAGCGAAGCGTTTTTCGCGCCGCGGTTAAAAAATTCACTCCAGCAAGAGTATACATCCCGTCACAGACATGACAATGGAATCTCTCGTCTCGCCAATTACGCTTCTTTCCATTTATCTTTTTCTCACCGTTAAAACGCTCATCCTTCTTTCGTGCATAAATTCTCTGTGCAGCAGTAAGTCCTATTGAATTTTATCAGACAGTTTCCAAAAAGCAAGACGATATCTTTGCAGTTTTAAATGCTTGAAGGAGCATTTCCAGTAACTAACGAATAACAAGCATATTGTTTTCGCGAGAGCGATGATTAATTAATGTTTCGGCTTTCGGAATACAGTTTCGTTTAAATTATTGAAATAATTATATTGAAATATATATATATAGCGAAATATTTAAATTGAATGTTATTAGGGAAATATAGTAGAACGTACCCCGCGCAAATGAAATGTCCTTTTCGTGAGAGAAAATTAAGGACACAGCACAATACTGGCAACAACAATACTAGTATTTCGTATTGGCGAGCTTGCCGTTGCGGCGCGGTGCAGTGAGAGCTTCAATAACAATATCTTATTTAGATAACCAGTCGTGTACTTTAGTAACAGCTCTTCAATTGCTACGAGCCTCGCTTTTCTTCGTGTTCCACCACACTTCGTGACCTGGAGTATAACGTAGTTTACTTCAAATATATAATATTCGAAATTCTTAAGAAATATATTAAATATATACTAAATAGCGAAATTTAATATCCTTCTCATTTTCCGCTGATAATTGCTGCGTTTTATTGTATCTTCATACATTTCACGTTTTTTAAATGTACAATATTTACGTATCGTAATACATGATACGTAATCTATGTTCTACATTTATTGTATTACAAATAGAGAAGTCTCTTAACATATCGTAACTAGGGTATACATTTCCTGAGTAATAATTTTCTATACCGTAAGATCGCAACGCGTAAGATCGTTATGAAATTCAGGCTCCCGACATTCAGGATCGTCTTCGTCGATATAATTCCATGAATTTTACTACAGTGATATGGCACATGGATGGTAGCGATGTAACACGCGCAGCGTTTATATACTAGCGAATTTCATTTCCTTCGGATTTAATCGACGTCTTTGTTCTTGACTCGCCGACCGTGAACTCCATGAAATGTGCAGCAGCTCGCGGGCGTAATGTTAATTTTTCGTTTCTTCTTTCACGTCCGTGAGTCACGGCTTTGGAAACCGCCGTGCCGCGAAGCGAAGTTGGACGGCGAGTTGACCGCGGTGTAACACAGTCAGCTTCACTGATTGCCAATATGGCAGAGTCCATAGAGTACAACACCGCACCATTCTATATCTGGAATAGTCGCGGACCCACAATGTGCCGCGGGCGTTAATTTCCTCGTGAAACGTATTGCGCCCCTGCGATTCAATTGTTCCACCCCACGGCGTGCTATGCCACGATGGCGCTCGTCCGAAGCTCATAATGACGTGCATCTCTGCTGACCTCTTGTTCACATGTTGTGAGACCACACGTGGATGTTAGGGCCCACTTTAGAGCCATTTTAAAGTCCATTTTTATCCTGAGGAAAAAATTATAATTATTTTTTTTTACATATCTTCATTTTTATTAATCTGATACAGAATACGTACATATTCATTTACCTGTAGTACCTAGAGGAGTGTTGATTCAAACTTTACTAATTAAAACTATGCCGAAGGAGAAATTCCCTAAATGAATTTTCATTCGCATTTCACTTGCTCGTGTAGGTTTCATTTAGCTTTCCGTGTACTGTCTAAGATACGGCTTTAAGGGATTAGATTGTCGTAGCAAAAGTGGTAAATAACCATCCGGGTTATATGATTTTCGAATTGAACAGCGCCTAAAAGATACACCCGCGCCGTGGATACAAGAGATCGAAAGCACGATTTTCCAGCCGCAAATTTACAGTGGCGAAAGCTGTATGGTACCAACAGCAAATACGTTTCAGCTAGTACAAATTCTATGACAGCGACACAGATTAAACTTTAGGCCTCGGGGTGACTGGCTCGAGGCGAGGCTGGCTCAGTTGCCGCGCTAGTTTTCAATCCTCTCGCGCTCTTCCAACCCCTCCCTCCCGCCTCTCGCCCATCGTCGTGCAAGCAGCGTGGGTGATTGTTTCTCTCGCGGCGGGAAACAAATCCGCGCGCGATGACAACGCGACGCACCCTGCACTCTAACGGTGCTTCGTACCAACGGTATGCCGTGCTGCAACAAAAGCACACCGCACATCGCTTCGCAGAGTGCTGTTTGTCGCTTTCGCGTCGCGTGTTTACGCACTGGCGCACTGTAATGAATTCGAGATGGTCTTCCAACGCGTGCTACTCCCCCCGGTTTTGTTATACTCCACGTTTCTCTATGTATTCGATTAGTCGCAGCATACCGTATACATTGGATCTGCATAGGTACATGTTCGGTTCCTAACACGCCCGCACTACGCATTGATGTGAGATCGCAATATATGTATACAATATTACGGTCATTCGACGTGGGGTTGCATTATATAGTCGTGGTCCTTTCGCAAACTCGGTTTAGTTTTCGCCGCAGCCCGATATCGCAAAATGTTGTGCCAATACTGCCTTCGTACAAACAGAGTATATTTGAGTTTTCGATGTTCATGAATATCAAATAGGGCGATATGATATTTATAATACAGAAGAAAACTAAAGTTGAAGAAAATAAAAAAATAATTCTATCTCTCGATATAATCTTGTTAATTAAAATTTATATCATATAATGGGCAATCGAAAAATCAATTTGGACGCTCGCTATATATAAATATCGCGTATGAGTTATTTAAAAAGAGAGATTTAAAAAAATAATCGTAAAAATAGCTCAGAAATATTCATATCGAATAATCCGAAATAGAACGGGAAAAAAGCGAGGGAAAAATATAGCGTAATGGAAGAGACGGAAGTGGAAGCGCGCGTTGGATGTTTTTTTTTTCTCCGCGATGGGAGCTATGGCCGATTCGTTTGTTTGTTTAGTGGCATTGATTATTCAAGGATGTCTACGTCACTTTCGTGACGTTCCATCTCGATAATTCGAACTGTCCATCTACCCCGAGGGTTGCTAACTTCCCAAGTTGCAGTGATCGATATAAATGACTGAAATTCCTGATACGAGTATACTGCGGCGCGAATATGTATTAGGCGATGTACATATATTTCTTACGGTATGATAGATTTGATAACGCAAGTCACGCGTCTTATCAAAGTCGGAGATCTATACAACCGTATTACCTCCATTATACGCGTAATATTTGATGCGAATCAGCTCTGTGTTTTAGTTAACGAATGAAAATATGGAGAGCCTCCATATTTACTTGACTATTACGTGTAGAATGTTCCACGGTATTCACATTGATCAGATAAATTATTCTTGTTTTTTTGCAGTTAACTTTCGGTAATTATATCGCTGTAGACGAAGCTGTCAAATATACGCCCCATCCGGAAGATCCCACCAAGACGTTACTCACACAAGAAGCGGTGGTCACCGTCCGAGGAGTACCACTGACTAACTACATGGAGGATCTCTTAGCTTCAAAAATCTCCTTCAACGCGAACAAAGTAAGTGATCTCTTATTGTTAAGAAATCTCTCTTGCATATAGTATATGCAACACTCTAAATTTCTTGCAATGAAATCTTATTCCAAGAAAATGAAAATACAACTATTTTTTAAATAAAAGTGAAAATATTTCACTTCTTGAAAAAGAGTGAAAACTTTCAAGAAGTGAAATATTTTCACTTTTTTTCAAAGGTGATTGTATTTTCACTTTCTTGGAGTGAGATTTCACTGTAAGAAATTTAGAGTGAATTTACAATTTAAAATTTGACGAGATCGAATATTGTTATTATTTGTAAAATTATTTTTATATTTATCATTCCGATAATACGAATCGTGATGTGTTCTAACGTTTAGGAAACCAAGTTTTTTTACGATCGAATAAACAGAGAGATGAAATCTCTTGGGAAACATGCAGATTTCTGAGAAATTTTTCTACGCATGCTATTGACGCTTTTTTTTCAATACGGTATCGAAGATTTGTCATAAAAAATATTTCATAAAATGTGTGGTGATGCACTTGCGCATTTCATAAAAATTTATAAATGACACTGCAATGGCATCTTCGCAATCACGTACGCTTCTTTGCGTATTGCAAGTAATATTTTATTTTTGTTTAAGGGTCGACAAGGGTTGCAATGGGTAATCAACAAGCTCGAATCCGAGATGAAGGAGTTTGCCTGAAAGGCCCGGCCGCCGTCGCGAAACTTCTAAACTGCCGCTATCAGCACAACACGAGCGCCGGCGTCGATAGGGAGCGGCAACTTCTAGATCGAACGATTACGCGGATCAGAAGAACATTAACGTCCCGGACTTCGAAACGAGCAGATGATTCGCCGCGAGCCATGTAGATCGCCTAACTGAATTTTGCGAAACTTGTTACTAACCGGTTTGCAGGCATGAACGTACCCTTTGAAAGGAACGTTCGATTGCCTCCGCAACAGTACACTTGGGTCCAGACTTGCAAGGATCTGTCCACGGATGGGTGAGATAACGACTGATAGAAATACGAAAATACATAGATTTAATTAAAACAAGTACAATGGTTGACATGGCGATTGAATGGCAATAATTCCAATGTCGATTCGTACATACATCTGTCAGTAGATTACTGATCCGTGTGTACGTACGAATTTATTTACACTTAGCCAATTTAAAATATGTAGATATTCATCACAATGTCCACACAGTTTAGGAAATTCAAAATTATTTATATCTATCGAACTGTCAATATTGTATGTGATTTATATTTAATTTAATCGTATGAAAATTTTTTTAATTATTATTATAGACATAACTTCTGTTGATAGACATAACATGCATAAATTGTTTTTCGTTTATTCCCCCTGTTTCTTCTATATACTTATCGCTTGTTATTTATTTATTGCATATCGCAAATTAAATTTTTGCTAAATGGTGCGAGTTATACATCGTAGGAAACCTCCTACAAGCTTAACACACGAACAGTCCCATTGACTGGACGAAGACGAACAATGCAGACACAGACCTTCGCGAAACTATGTTCCTCGGAACTATGTTCACCGGACTCTCATTCCTCCTCAGTCAAAGCTCTTTGATCGCGGCGAGGAGGCAACTTACATCGCGTTCTGAAATCACTGCACGATCCCTTTGACGCGTATCCGCATTCGAGAATTGTATCGTTGTCGCGACTAATTAATTTCGCGGTTTTCCCTTTGTCGGCACTTTGTTGACGTATACAAATTGAACGTTTACAAATCACGTCGATCTTTTTCCTCGCGTTAGCTTTTACCGATCTCACCGAACTTTTTTCGCGTGGATATATTTTATCCTTTTCGGTCGATGCGATCTGTCTAAATCGATTGTTTTTAAATCCCAATTGAGGTATGAAAGTGCTCGGCCATAAAAGAAGCACCGAAAGAGGTACTTTTTGTATCAAAAAGTCAAACGAAAAGGGAGAAAAAGGGATGAATTTACGTACGGCCCATGCGAACGGACGAGCGGGCCGGGACGCTTTAATTTAGGAAAGTCGACATGCACGTCGAACGCGGACGTTGATTTACCCACGAGCTCAGCGGTTCGATAGGAAAACCGAGCAGACATCAAGCAGCGGTGCGTGGGACGCGTACAAAGGATACTGTCCACCGCTTTGTGATCGGAAGCTGTCAATATTTGTCTGCGTCGGGTAACAGTGAGGTCAGCAATGAACCGTAACGTCATCAATTATCTCTTACATACCACCATCAAACGAGCCGCGCGTCAAAGTCCGTCCTACTTTGACCTCCTCACCTCTGATCACTTGCGGTCTACCTGATGACTCGATCGGCTAAAGGATGTAGAGTTCGATGGAAATCACTCCTCGGTCAATCGAAAGCAACAATGACTCGATCGAAACTTCAATTCGTTCGGTCAGAAATTGTCGGGAATGTCGAATTCGAATCCTCTAATGGCGAATCGATTTCTCGCGCGTGTATTGTGTGCTACACACGTGGAAGTACTCTATGGCTCGGCATGAGTGCCCTCGAAAGATAGGGCGGGCGAATGTCCGGAGAAGAGAGAATGACATTGGAATATTTCGTGTAGAGTATTGCGAGAGCATCGGTGGACCACCTTGACCAACATATCAAGGTCTTCCACGTGCTGCTGTGGAAAAGTTATTGAGTTAAGATTGTACAATGACCGTTCGATCTGGTATTTTGATTCTATATCATCAGATTGCATTTAATTGTTCTGATATTAACGGCAAACTTTCACAAATTAAAACGGAATAGGATTGAAACTGATAAAAGGGAAAACTGCTCTCTTCGTCCCATATGTTTTACGTTTACAAATTTGATTTGAATTTTGTATATATCATCGACGATTCCAGACCGATGACACCGAATGTACGCAACATGGGTACATACACGTATTACATATTTATCTTGGTATCGTGAATAAAGCCCGCGTGCATCTTGCCTTATCCATATTTAGATTACAATGCTTTACATTAGAGACGATACGAGCGAAGTGGCAATACTCGAGAGGGGTAAAAGTCGCTCTGGTATGCGGTTTTCGGAAAAATCGAAAAGCGTTTCGCTGCTTGCCTCGGATTCTCGTGACTCTGCAATGAGACTGCAGCGAGGCGCGCAAAAGATCTCGGGACCAGCGCATCGAGTAGCTCTCGTTCCTTTCGACCTTCGGGCGTATGTATCCGAGCTCGTAAAAAGGATTCGCCTTTCAGTCGAATCCCATCCCCGTCCCCTTCGATTCCATCTTTCCCGGGAGAGGGTGAGATTCGTAGAATCGTCGAACGGTCTCTCATGGTTTACACATCGTGACGGTGCGCTTTCGTCAAAACCCGTAAAAGCTCTCGGGGACGATCTACTCTATGAGAGCTAGCAAGCGGTCAAGGAGATCCTCCTCACCGTTGCCGATTCACGACCTCCTGAAAAGCTATCCACCGCAGTCCCGGCGCTCGTCTTATTTTCCTCGCTTTGCTCCGCTGCACTCCTCGGCGTCGCAAAAGCGCGGCGTCGATTTGGTTCCAAATAATAAATTCGATCAGCCCGCGAGTCCATACACACCAGATCGGTCAAGTACGCCCTGAAAAGTAGTCTAACGACTACCTTTTTTCTTTTTATCAGACATTTTTGAAAGTTCCAAAGACTCACTTCCGCGTGCCTCGTTTCCGTTTGTAGAATTAGGGTCGATGAAGGGAAAAAGTTTACTTCACGTGCAGCAAATAACACGCGTTGTGATATTTAATTCGCAAAGTTCCTAGCAGCGGAGAGATTGCATTTTACTAATGGAAAATCTTGGATAAATGCCAAACGCATTCTCTATTAAAATATCGTTTTCTTAAATATGCGCAACCGTGATATTTTTTAGATAACTTGAGAAAAGAACATCATCTTGACATGAAAAATTTTTCTTTTTTTTCTTTTTTTTTGCGGATCATCTTCCTGCAATGCCTGTCAAGCTCTTATTTTACTTGCATCAGTAGATAAAAAGAATTGGCCGCAAACCAGCACCCGATGTTCGCAAACTCATTGTATTTCTAAACCAACTTCGTCAATACATCCCGTTTTATCCTTTCTGAGAAAGAACTTTTAATGAGTTCGCGTACACTGTTTAAAGATTTAAAGTTTTGCGAGCTTCAAAGAGATCGTGCTATGCTTCTCTAAAGTATTACAGGCAAGGCGAAGCATTATTATGACGTACAGAATGTCTGCGATATTACATCGTAAAAATTGCCTCTGTATATTAGTTCCTCGCTGTCTGTTCCCTATCAAAAATTCAAAGAGAAGTACATACTGTGAACGGGAGAAAAGGAAAGAAAAGAAAAGGGGAAACCCTCGAATATCTAACAAGATTGTACAAATTTTTTTAATATCAAGAAATAATTTTAGTTACATTTCATTTCGACATTCGCATGTCTGTAACAAAAGTTTAAGGCGCTGCCATAGGAAAACGAAATTTAAACGTACGCAATAAATCAAACGATTTTAAATGCCAGTAAGAATGATTCCGTGAAACACTATTAAAATTGTATTCCCTATTTTACGTTCCGAGCGTTCAAGTCTTCTCACCGCCAAAAGTACGAAGATAACGGCGATGAGATCACAAATAATTGCTAAACGTGACGAGCATTGGCGAACGGCGGCCACGAAGAACGAATGAGTGATCTTTAATTTAAGTAGTATATATGTATTTCCCGGGCACAATGTGGTAGATAGTTGCGGCAAAGTTAATCGCACGAAATTGGTTAACATCGACGTTGTATCGTGTCGCGACTATACGAGCACATAGGTATTCATTGTAAAGCAGATACATAGGTAATAACGGGAGACGCTGAGCCATTGTGGACGACGCGGCGCATACGCTTGCCCTATTAGCATACAATTATCTTTATGCTTCTTTTATGATTCATATTTAATGCCGGTTTCGCCGCCACCATCGCCAACCGCGTCGAAACCGGCTCGAAGTTGGTAAACTTTTACGATCGTACTTGTTTTGAAACTTAACGTATCCCGTGCTTGTCTGTTATCGGGCCTACCACAATTCGCTTGCACCCTTGTTAAACGTGCCCTGGAAAGTACTTCCTAGAACACGCGCTGCACGAAAATTTATCGCCACACGTGCGAACAGTCGACAAATGCGATACGCGTCGATTATGTTTGCTTTGTCGCGTTAACGTGACAAGCATCGAGATTATAGGAATGACGATGATAAGATTATTGTATCAACGACTTTTTATAATGCTATGTAAAATATGACATGAAATATAATGTATAAAAATATGAAAATAATTTTCAATAAAATATTTTGCTGTGTTTTTTACATAGTGTCAGTTGTTTTCTTCCTTGTCTTTTTAAGGGAATCGTTAGAATTATCCTTCACCGATTTGGATGGTCTTTGGATATGTTATATTATCAAAAAATATTTAATCCATATTTTTTGTCTGCTTAACATTTATGGATCGAAACAACACTTGAGAATAGGATTGAATTAAAAAATTTGACATTAAAAAAAATAACTATATCATTAGAAGTATAAAATGCTTTGGTATAAAACTTTAAAATATTTTTTATATATATAGTTTCGAAGCTATTCGTTGAAAATAAAAAATTTCGTTATTTTCGAAGGATTATTCATAAACTTGATAAGCAGATAAATAATATGAGTTTTATATTTTTTGGTGCTCTACATCAATATATCCCAAAGCTCATCAAAATTGGGGGAGGAACAGTTTCGACAGTTTCCTTGTAATTCCAATAATGTAACACAAATGGGACGATATTCAATATATTTCAATATATTTCGATGATTTTTGGATATTGACATTTATGCGATTCATATTAGGACGTATGACGTGACTTTCTTTTTTCGGAATGGCGAAAGGAAAAAATTGAAACAATAAAACACAATAACGAAAAGGCACGTATCCTGAACATTGTACTGTTTCGCATAGTCTATAGCTATAACGAGTGTACTTTCAATGACCTGCCAATGGCATTGCCAACGGCTACCCATTAATTTAATTAGTGTGCAACCATTCGCGCATGCAGGCGACCCATTTCCGCTCTTTATTTCGAGTCATTTGAGTTTTACTTTGAAACGATGAATCAAATTTGTAAAACATGCACACGCGTTTTCGCAGTACTACGCCGCTCCCACAAAATTGCACATTTTCCGTCAACCATCGGCGAAATAAAATATTCAACCGCGGGCAGTTGCTATTAGATTAATGGAGGTGTCTATAATAATGTATTCTCTCTCTCTCCCTCTTTCTTCATTAAATGTAGTAAAATATATTATGCATACAGAATATCCTAGCATACCATTATGGTCAATTTTTTTATTTTGTTTTTCTGGAATATGCGTTCTTTAAATAATTATAGATATACAAGATAAAATAAAATCGTTAATCTTTAAACAATTAGAATAATTATCTTATTTGGGAGAGAAATTTTAAGAAATGTTTTCAGCGTTTTACTATATTTTAAAAATTATAAGATATTTTAACGAAAATAATTTTCTTCAAATGTGATATCTGTAACATTACAAAACATGACATCATAAATGTTGTATGTTATATTTGTACATATTACAGTTAAATTTAATTGTGTACACGTTATTTTTCTTTAACCCTAGTATTTTATACGTCATATTTCCTACATATGCTACTGTGTACAATTCGCGTACTTAGGGTACATTTATTACAACGTACTATGCATATTTTATTATTCCGGCTTAAATGGAATTTCATGCACCGGATGGAACGTGAAAACGGAGATGCGGTTAGCTTGTTTGATATTCATTCCTTACTATTAATCGTGTTCAGGAGTCACCATCAGCGTAGACAACCCCCATGCAAACATACGCGAGAGCTCGGCTGGCTGAATATCCTGCGATCCCGACGAGGCAGGAAGGTGTAAGTACCGTGTTAGTCTTACGGGTTATGTCGCAGCTAGCAGAGCTAACTAATAGCCTCTTAGCCTCGGCTTAGGAAGGATCACGCTGCAAGCGACCGCACCCTCTTTGGCTCTCAGACTCTGGAGCAAGCCCCTTAACCCTAGATGCAATCCGTAAGCCTGCACTGGGCTTGTAAACGGTCGATTCCTTCTGCCCCTGTCTGACGATAGATTAATTTGCGTCGCTGACTGATTTTTAGGTCTTGACCTGAATATAGATCGCAGTAAATTACATCGAGTGCGGATATCAAACAACGTCGTTATATCTCCCGATAGTTTACAAGTTGAATTTGAAGCAGTTGAAAGCATACGCTCTTACAATTACCATAAAATGATATTAATGATATTCTTTCAGTTTTATTAATAGATCAATTTAAAAAGCGAATGTTACGATATTAAAAAAGATATATTATCAAGATCAAAATGCTTTTGATACAGCTAGAAAATGTATAAAAGTAAAGTCTCTTCTGTTTCATACTTTGTGCTTGTTTAGAAGTTATAGCCATAAAAAGCGTGAAACTTGATAAAAATTATTCAGAAGGCAAAGAGTTACAAAAAGTATCGTGTAATAGTCTATTTCGAAGTACCTAAAGCATTCTTGTGAGGTCTCCTGAATTCAGCTATCAAAAAGTTTGAAGTAGAGCATTAATAAAGAATGCGCTCGTGTACTGATCCACTTGAAAATACGTATGCACCAACACGCAGACGTTTCGCTGCTTTCGCCTTTTATGAACGGCGCATGCGACATTTTAAAAGCAATAACCTTCATGGGCGTTTAAAGCAAGTTTCTTAAAGCGTTAATAACACGGGTGCATATGCATCAAATTTGCCAATAATTTCGCAATGGAGGATCTTTATAGAAATTTCCGTCTGAAGTGACAAAAGAATTCATTGGGCAGGAATGATGCTCGGCGCGTAATAAACTGATGGCGGGCGGAATTTATTCACTGGTGTATCGGCGATCGCAATTCGTATCGATGCGAAAAGTTAGGCGAGACACTGCGACAGTTTCGTAAACTCCCAGTGGAGGCAATATAACGTCATTATCTCGCGGTGTGCACTAAAGAACCGATGCATCGCGAGATTTATAGTGGCGATGTGCAACATCTATGCGAACCTTTATCAACGAAAATGGGACGCTCTCTCTCGGTTGATGACAAAAAGCCGATAGGATACATACGTAAACAAATCCACGGAGAGTTCGAGTTCGCCGGTCCTCGACGTGCCATTCATTAATTAAACTCCGTTTAAGGAAGTATCTGAGTAGTGGTAAATAATGGGACAGTCGGCGACATGTTCCGATAAACTAGGAGGTCTGGGCCGTCCTAACTCGAACGTATATGCCGCCCTTCGTTTTCCTGTGAAATTAATTCGAGCCCGCGGGAGTTCGCCTAAAGGGACCGGACTGCCCACCGGCACGCCAGTAATATTTCAAAGTGCTGAAAACCTGCCGATACACCGTCGAAACTTGTCTCCCTTTTGGGCTACTAAATAAATTAGCCAGCAGGTGTTACGCCCAATCGTGATCAAGCGGTTTTTCACGTCTCATTCGCGAAGTAGCATGTATTGTACACGTTCATTGTATAATTTCAAAGTGTCTGACAATATCCACTGTTATCACTTTGACCGCTCGGCATTTTGTTACTTCTATTCTACTGTCAGGAAAGCGTAATTATTGAGCATATAAATATATTTGTTAATTATTAAAACAAAGGTATTAAAGGGTTTTGAGCAGAGATGAAAATAACCAAATTTTACAGTAATTTATGATAAATTAGTCAGTAATTTTTGAAGGTTGGTAAAATGATAATTTTAAAAAAATTATAAAATAGTTTGATGTATTTAGTCTTTAATTATTAAATTAAAAATGCTTTATTTTAACTCCTTTTCATTTTAATATTACATATTGATATATACACGATATAATATATTGTATATCAATATGTAAATTAATATGTAATATTATTTCTTTTAATTATTATATATTGAATATATGAATTAAATTATATATATTGAAAATATGATAATTAAACTAGATACATAATTTAAACTAAAGAAACTTCAAATAAGTTTCTTTTATTAAGGTTCTGAAAAAATGTAACAAGTACAGTAATCTTAAACTATTTTGTACATATTTTGATTTTTTAATTTGTATTTGTATATTTTTTACTTTACGATTAAACTTATAAAACTTTCATTTATTTGCTTGTTTGGCGACTATCTAAATAGAGAATAGGAATATCTAAATAGAAATATAGAATAATTTTAAGTAATTCAGTATAAAATTAAATTTTAAAATATAAATTTTAAAACAAGGAATTATGTAAAAAAATACTGGAAATTTTAATCTGCATTGCTTTCTATTTTTTTTTAATCACTGTATCAAATCTCTAGGGAACCATATAGTATATTGAAAACGGATTTTAGCATCGATTAGATTTTAAATTTAGTGAACAGTCTTATTATTATTTTATCAGCGATTTATATTCTCAATGATAATATTAGAAGAATATTGTTTTATATTATGCATTAATGTGAAACATAAGTAAAAGCTATTTGTGTACAAAATTATAAAAAAATAAATTTTATCGAAATTACCAATAAATTACTATTTTACCGTAAGTAATTGTCAAATTGAATTTGACGGTAATTTTACATCTCTAGTTCTAAGCCAAGTTAGGTTTTAATGTTAAGTAATAAATACTAAAAGTTACAAAAAAAAATCATATTACTAAAGGTCGAAATTAGAAATGTTACAACGATATAAAACATGACAAATATTTTTTTCTCAATTATATTTTATCTTAATTAATATTCTTTATCAATAATTATGCTAAATCGCAAGGAAAGGATGAGATAAACAGAAAATATTGCGGATATATATACATATATCCGCAATATTTGTATAGAAGAATTGGACCATAATGAGACCATAACGGATAGCGGAAATTTAGCTAAAAGCGGTATTTCCTGCGCGCGTGATTATGCTAGTTTAATCGTCGACGTACTAATCGCAGCTCGTGATCTCGAGAATGTCCCTACTGCGGGCAAGCGATGATGATACCACGTCGTTCGGGTGTACGGTGCCTGAATTCGAAGTGCGGATCCTGGTGACTGAATTCGCCTCGGGGGTGATTTACAGGACAAGGAGGCAATAATCCCGGGTGGCGATGGTTCGACCAATATTGCAAAAGTTTCGAAGCTTGTTCTTGGAGCCGACTGTTAAAGTTCAGTCGGTCGTCTCTTCCGGAAACGACTGACACACGACCGTAAGGCAATAAGGAATGCGACTCGATGTTCCGCAAAAGTCGCTAGACATTGATGGATACTTGCCATTTTTTTCTTGGAATATATTACGTTATATTTTAAGAGCGAAGTGCATTCCCCGTGCGCGTTTGTCCGTCGCCAGACAATGATTGTGTACATTATTAAATGTTCCGTACTCAAGTTGCATCTGTCATCAGATAAAACTAAAAGTAATTCTGTAAATTGTACGCAAATTTTTTACACAGTACAATGTAATGTTATATCATTATACTTAATATCTTATAAAGTTATATACTTTATACTATTATATAAAATCTGAACTTTCTTAAAATTACTACATAGCAAAGTGATGAAGATTAATAAATTAAAAATAATATTACAAAAGTAATAGGAAACTGAAAGCTAGTACACAGTTATTATTAATGTACAATTCTTCTTTATTCTTCTGGTACTGAGAGCTCGATTAATTTATAATAATAAATTAATTAGAATTAAATAAATAAAAAGAGAAAGAGAGTGAGTGAGTGAGTGAGTGAGTGAGAGAGAGAGAGAGAGAGAGAGAGAGAGAGAGAGAGAGAGAGAGAGAGAGGAAAAGATGTGTTTATATTTTTAAAATGTGTTACTTTTTGTATATTATCAGATATAAATATATAATAATTTATTTTTGTATCTGGCACTAAGCACGTTTTTGAGTTTAATAAATTTATTATTGCTTCCACAGTTCATATTAAATTGAATATTTGCCACTATTTAGAGATCATATGAATCTAAATTAACAAATATTAAATTATATATATTATATATGTAGAGATATAAAATTTAATATCTCATACAGTATTCTTTTTGTACAATTACGCCATTTGCGATAAAGCGGAATTTAAAGAATTATTGAATAGAATTACGAAATTAAATTAAATTTAATATTTCACACGCACACACACACACACACACACATTTGCGTTGTAAGAATGTAAACAATCTGATCCGATAAGTTTAAAATGCAATTGAAGTTAATCCATAAATTATGATGTCCAGTTTAAATATTACTTTGTCAATAAAATGGATTCTATTAATGATGGATTTACTCTCTTTATGTTCCTTTACATTTGGAAGTTCCAATTCAAGAGTCGTTACCAGCGGAGTTTCATTGTCGAATAATAAAACCTTCGTCGATTATGTACGTCACGTAAAGCAGCATGCATATAGGATCATGGCTCGAAAATTTGGTCATAAATGATGAATTTTGATGAGACCTCGGGTACCAAACACCGGAATATCTCATTCCACGAACGTCCTAAAATACCCGTTAAAGGAGTAGTTGCAGCAGTAAGTGAGAAAGAGAAAGCGATACATCAAATCGCTCAAACTTCCGGCGTTGGTTCGGCAGACGTCTATAAGGCGACGTGCGTATGTGGCATAACGTGCAGTATAGTACCAGGTAATACCTGCGGTTGTGGCCGTAAAGAGAGTTCACAAACGACTTAGATGCTTTTCCGCTCTCTGAATTTTCCCTACCGTGGTCCGAACGACCGCACGGAATGCGTGAATTCGCGTTAGGAAACGCCGGCAAAGTGCCGGAGTATGTGCAATGTGCAGCATTGCCTACGTGCCGCTTCCGGTTTTTCGAGATGAAAACGGCCCTCATTCGCGTGGGATTATTTGCGAAATTCTTGTGGAACGCCTTGTTAAACACACGTTGCCGACGTTATCGCTCCAACTTTGTGAGATTTAATTCGCGAAGCTATGTGTTATCGGCAAAAAGATAAGCAAATATGTATAAGCGCTTATATCCGGATAAAGGGTGGCAAAATTATAGTCAGAAATACTTAAATCTTCAATTGTAGAGGATGATGCAATTTATGATTATTTCATTTTGCATTTTTTTAACAATAATGTGTTATTCACGATATTATATTTTAAAAATACAGAGCTAATTTTAATAAAAATATTTACTCTAAACGAAAAGTTGAAGGGATTAAGCGATTAAAAGTGATTTACATTAAATATTTTTAATTAAAATGTATAAACACTTTATCTTTGCTTTATCTTTGTCAGGCTGTAACGAGGTGATAATTTGATAGTAAGAATGGTGCTGATAGTAGAGAATAAAATTCGAAGTCAGTCTGAAATAGAATCGGTCTTTGGAAACGGCGAACGTTTACGAGAGAGAAAATAACTCTCGCATTTACAATGGTTTACATTCTGTAATAATCTTGAACTTTGATGACCGTCAGCGGTACGAAATGGAAAGCTAGATTGTACTACCGGTACGTGCTAGTCTGTTCTTCCAAGGTTTCATCGTTTCATACAAATGCGATTTTCAACTGTGAGTCTTCGAGTAAATTTACAAAGGGTGTATAGGTAAATATGCGACTATTCTGTTTTTCCGTACATGAGGATTACGTCAAGTAGTTTACCATCGAGCGAATGTTTGCTTGCCACTCGGCGGTCGATGGAATACTAAAGTTCTCTACAAGATTAGTATTTGCTCGGCAACTAGATTGGAGCTGATAAGTCAGGAAATGTGAAAACATATATAAAGCTAAATGAGTTATTAAATTGATCAATTCGTGTAATGCGTTTTTATATGTTATGTAAGAATAAATAATACTCGATTAAATAAATTAAAATAATCAGTTAAAGGGCTCACAAGCAAGATAATCTTCGCTATCGTTATTAAATATTAAAAATAGTTATAAAAATAATTATATTCAACTAAAAATACAAATACAGACGTTTCGACCTTCTCCGATCATTTTCAATGTTACATTATAGTCTACAAATAATTACAATAACATATCAAAAATTCTTCAAAAGTCAAGCGCTTATAATATTAAAAACATTCAATTCTGAAGCAACAACGTGTGCCGAAGATCTTGTTATGATTTTAAGAAGTTATAGGATCTTTTCTTAAACCTGTCCATGTGTCATACCAGGAATAAATCTCCTCTTTTGACAGCGTATAAATTAACATAATTTGCTATCGTGTAAGACTATTAGATCTCTTCTCAAAAGCTTATATATACTGATTATCCATAATAACGTGATGATGTATTGCTAATTTAAGCTAGTGAGAATTTAAGCAAATTTTATTAATATTAGATCTGTTTTCTGTGGCTAAATCAGTATACACTTTTGGAACTTAAAGTGAGGTAAATATATATTTGATATTTGTCGAAAGTGAGGAAGAAAGTTCTAATATAGGAACAGAAAACAGATCAATCGTTAGTATTATTATTATTATTATTAGTAATTATATATTTTATTTTTCTCTATTTCAATTATTGTAATCATAAATTTGTGATAAAATTAATAAATCTTTTAATTGTGAAGAATTTTTCCAAACATTTTGCACTAAAGTTGTTGAAATGCAACGAGTGTAAAAAGAAATAATTCGCGATGCATCCTTTGTGTACACAATCCTCAAAGGTTGAAGGATTTTGATCCGACTCAGGAGAAAATCGGCCTAAACAGTTCGCAGCACATCACGTCCCTATATAATAACGGATCGTGGAAACTCGTACGCGTCACCGCTCGGTAAGCCCGCAATCTACGAGGGTAGATCCCTCATACATTTTCCAAGGATCTTTACGGGCATCAGCGCCCTGCCGCTCTGTGTACTTTAATTAGCTCGACATTCCTCTCGTCTCGTTTGGCTTGACGGTGCCTTTCAACCTTCCGGCGACCGATTCTAGCGAACATTTGCGAAATTGTCTCACCCGCCTGGGCACGGGCCTTATTTGCCCCGAACTTTGGGAGATCCGGAGTTAGAAGTTAGGAGCCCGAAATCGAAGTTCCATGGCGAAGTGACAGTAGTACGCTATCTGAAATCTTAATGGAAGTGACGACACAGTGATTACCTCGTCGTTGATGGGACCTTATCGCTTGGGATGTGTCACTATCGAATGTTTGATTTAAGGAATGACCGACGACTCGCCACCTACTTTCGTCGAAATTGGATCGTAATATGAAACAGGCGTCGATTGATGCGATGAAATTGGAATCTTATTTTTATCGTAATACATGATATGGGAATGACAAAGTAATAGCTGTGTTTAGCAGAAAAAACAGTTTTGCAACTGTTTTGTAAAATTGTTTAATATGATTGGTTTAATATCTTGCTCTTAATTTTTCATTGGATCTGAATATTTAGACCAATAATATTAAATAATTTAATAAAAGTTGCAAATCTGTTTCTTTTGCTAGACGCAGTCATTCTCATAAATAGAGAAAGCTTGAATGTCTGATTTGTAATTAGAGGTTATAAATGAAATGTTATTTATCATCTTTTTCTTTTTAAGTGGCAATTTATAAACAAGTGCCTCTATATGAAGTTTTATAGAAACGGAATTAAAATATTTATTCGAAGCGATATTAAAAAATTTAATATTCGCATATATGTCAGATATTGTTTCGCTCGTAGAAATAAGTGAGAAAATATATATATATATATATATATATATAATATTTCAACCTTACTAAAGTTGCGCGTAGTAATTTTTTATGCCAAAAACCAGATTTTATGCCAGAACAAAAGAGCTATTATATAGTATATAAAATACAATTGTACAATTGTAAAATTGAATCGTAAAATCAAATTACAATAGACTATAACTACCTATTTTAATTACAGACATTATCCAAAAGATTTTAAAGCTAACAATAAAGGAAATCATTCGAATTGATTTCATATTTTTAAAAAAAGAGTGAAAGAGATAGGGAGAAGAGGGAAGGGAGACTTGTATTGTTCATAAATTCTAATATTTATAATTTAATTATCGTTCATAAATTGACAACGTTTTAATTAATTCATTTTTTTCATCATAATAAGATAATTAGTTACACAGAATTGTAATAATTTTCAAAAAAAACACCCAGTTGTTACTTATGATATTGCTAATTAATATTGCTGGTTTTGCTAATTCAAGATAGTTTCCAGGAAATAAATAAATGTATGACGTGACTTATGCATATTTATAAAGCACATGTGAATCGTTAATATTTATAATTTAATTATCATAAATCGCACAATAATTTTTTAATTATTTTAACAATGATTGCAGATAATTAATTATATAATAATAATAATAATTTTTAAATTATTTTAACTTTAATATTTATTAATTAATTATATAATAATAATAATTTTTTAATTATTTTAACAATGATTGCAGATAATTAATTATATAGAATCGCAATAATTTTTCTAAAATACAGCCTAGTTGTTTCTTATGATTCATAAGTTATAATACAACTAGCTAATATTACTGGCTTTGCTGACTCTCTAGATAATTTCAAAGGGTAATGTACACGTGACTCAGTTATGTTCCCAAAGCACATATAATCTCAAAGGCCAATTATCTATCGATGACCGTTATCCGTCGAGAAACGAAAAATAGATAAACAGACATCGTCTACGGAAGGAGAAAGAGAGAGAGAGAGAGAGAAAGAAAGAGAGAGACAGAGAAAGAGAAAGAAGATAGCTGCGTTTCTTCTTCGATAGTATCGTCGCTACCACGCTGTGAGCGTGTCGATTGTGTGAGTGAAGGCCGTACGGAGATAACTTCATACCACTCGCACATCGTTCGGCAGGCACGTCTCTCACGCGTTGGGAGTACTTAGGAGGAGGATTCCTCGTTATCGATATCAGTCGCCGCCGTCGTCGCCGCGCGTGCAAGTCTCACCAACTCCGGAACGTGCGTCGGCTTCCGCTCTCGCTCGCAAGTCATCTCTTTCTCTCTCTCTCTCTCTCTCTCTCTCTCTGTCTCTCTCCTTTTGCCGCGCGCCGAGAGTAACTCGTGGCGCGCCGTGCATCTCAGGCCCACAAACACGCGTGCTTCTATGTTCTACGTCGTCGCGCGCGGTACGACGACATGACGATCGAGTTCGAGCACAGTGATGTGTTACGGATGCGAATACGCAGGACGAAGAGCGTCACGAGGGCGGAGGAGATCCAGAAGGCGGAGCAGAAGGTCCGCAGATCGCAACCTGACAAGCCGTGAGTAACTCCCGCACTGTCACAGACTGGCTTCCGTCATTGCCTTGCTCGCGCGCTTCGAATTCCGTTTTCTTCTTCGCATTTCTCTGTATTATTGTACAATGTATCGCGAAATCCACCCGTTGCGAGGTCCACGATACCGCCGATCGATGTGGCGTAGGCCACGACGGCGTGGATCGTACACTCTGTCTAGCGACAACCGCGAGAACGGTAACGTACGCCGAGCGCACGATGTGACACGAAATTTTTCGTCAGGCCTCGAGAAACGCACGACGTAACAGACGCGTTTCGTGTAACGTGCGCATGCCCGTTCGTATCGCATCTGGCGAGGAGCCACGAGAGGGGATACCCCATTCTTCACGACATCGCTTTGTCTTGCTCCATTTCGCATTGTGCATCCTGCTCTGATGCGTACTTAATCGATGTTGGAGGTCAGCCGCCCGATGGCAGGGCATCCTGCGTGCGGTTGAACCTACAGCTCGTTTCATGGCATCGGAGGCACGGCTGTGTGCCGATCGCGAAATCGCGAAATAATAAACTCTAAACATGCATGCCCCGTCGATATTGGAGAGAAAAAAAGAGTAGCTATACCGTGAAACTATTTTTTCCCTTGTTTCGATGATTTTTACATTCCCACGGCTGCACTCGGTTTTGTTCGTGATGCAATGTTCTTATGGCAATGTGAATTGTTTAGAATTGTGCCAGTGTGTGTTTATATCGGATATACGATGCTATTCATATTTTTAAAACTTGTAGGATTTATACATTCAATTGTTAGTAAAGTTAGAGTTACGTAACGAAGAATTGTAAAAAAATATATTGTTCGTGAAGTTCATTATGTTATTAATGTGATGTTAATAAAATTACTTAATAAAAGGAATTTAAATATTTTGAGGTCATGTTTTTGTGAAAGGACATGTCATTTTATTCTAATAGACTTTTTATGACATGCAAAATCATTGACATAAAAACATGTGAATATCTTGCATTTTTGCATAATACAGAAGTTGAGTCATATTTTTTTAATAGTGTCAGCACGATATTCATTATTACAGATATCAAGTTTTAATTCATAAAATTTAGGACGTAACTTTAACATGAATATCAAACTAAATTAAAAATTATGTAAAAAAAATATTAAGGAATCATGTAATTTCTATAAAATAAAAAATCGATATGTGAATTTGTATAAATTATATAATATAAAATACATCACAATGGTATAATATAATATTCTATATTATATTAGTTTATATAAAATTTATATTTTGTATAATTTATTATATTTTATGTATAGTAAATTATACAACATAGTAAATATCCGATATATATGCAGTAATATTTGTTTTTTGTAATGACATGACATCATTAACCTTTGCTTTATGTAAAATATTATATTATATAAAATATCATATATATACACATATAGTTTTTTCTTCTATTTATATGCAACTGACAATAATTACGACTTTATAAATAATAATTGTTCATCCCAAGTTGACCTCCGTATTGTTAGAAATAGTATCGTATGAAATTGTTGTGTCAGCTTGTTGTATCCACAGGGTGTAAAATTAGACATTGCATCGAGGAATATATCGATCATTTCTAGTATAAGCAACTGCTCCAGTATAAGCAATTGTAAAGTTTTAGACACTTGTTCGACTGTACAAATCTCATTCGTCAACCCGGGATAAGTTTCTCCTCGATTGCGTATAATTAATGCACGCTCCTTGCTATTTCAGAGCTTCACATTGAAATTTGAAACCATCTATTCTCTTCTGTCGAAGTGTCTATCAACGAAGTCGAGTTAGACTTTGACTGTATTATGCTTACAACTTCGAATGTAAATCAATCTTTAACGAGATCGCACCATCGAATTTGAAGAACTTGGAGAATATCTTGTGAGAAATGTAAAATTCAGTCTCGTAAGACATTCTAATTTGACTTTTACGTTTATAAAGAGGAATTATATAAAATATGAAATAGATTATAATATAGAATTCATTTTTCAAGAAAGAAAACTTTACACGGATTATTTTTCTCGCGTGATCTGTATAAAACTTTCATGATTCAACTTTATAATGTAATATATATATATATATATAAAATTTTGAGGGGAGAGCTTTAATTTCTTATTATATTATTTTAAAGAGAGAAAATTCTATATGAATTACTTTTTTTGATCTATGTAAGACTTTCATAATTCAATTCTATAATGTGTAACTTTGAGGAGAGGACATTGATTTTTTTATTGTATTATATGCCAGTTTAATTCACTTTGTGATACTATTTGGTTTCAGTTTATTTCATCTATTACACTATTCAATATAATGACTATGAGATGCATGACTGTGAGATGAAAAAATTAATAATGAATAATTCTTAAACGTGTTTTGTAACGGCAAAGTAAAAAGTGCCATTAAATAGCATTATACAATACAATAATAACAGTTATATTTGATTTATATGAACTCTCGGTGACGTATATGTACGAAGTCGAAGGATTCAGTTTAATATTAATTAACGGTGTGATAGCTTCTACTGAGGAATTAAATATTCTTTGAAATTGACATTAGAAATTGGTGTGGCCTGTATTTGTATTTCACTTTAATTGATAAATACACACATTCATCGATTAAAGTAAGATGTAAATACAGATCTATATGTATAATATATTAATTAAATAATTTAATATTCATATTATTCTTAGTCGTTTATTTTTTTCCAATAATTAATTATTAATCTGCCAATTATGGATGAATATGGAGAGGATATTAAATTTCAATTGAATTATTGTATATGTATACCGAAAATATCAACATAACCATTTCTCTCTTAAGAGTAGATAAATATTTTTTTTTTAATTGTATATAATAAAACATTATTATTGATATAATAAAACATTTTCAAGTAACTGAAATTAAGTAAGTAAGAAACTTGAATTGATAAAGCGCAAATAAATAAAGTTGTCGTTTTGCAAAATATTTTAATAAAAAAAATATCGATAAAATGATTATGCAACAATTTTGTTTAAAGAACAGCAAAAAAGTTTTATAATTTGTATATGTTTCTTGTTTCTCTAAATATTATTAGGTGTTGGAATTAATTCGTAGCGTTTTTTAATGAAAGAATGTTATTTATTTCACATGAGCATTAAAAAATACATTAATGAAAGTACTTCCCATCACTTGTAAAACGCTACGAATTAATTCCAACACCTAATATATTATATTTTTATTGTATCTAGAACTTAATATATATTTCTTATAATTAATTTTCTGAATAAGTTTGTGTTAAACGAACAGTATAGTTTAATGAAAAAAAAATTAAACTGAAAAAGCTTGAAATTTGCTTCGAAGCACAATAGAAATTGCATGAATAATAATGATTTTACGTTATGATTCTACCAGTCAGTTTATGATATCGATATATTTGGTTCGGGAAACGTCATTTCTGTCAGTTAGACATCAGAAGATCGTAGGTCAAGGTTGCAGATAACGAACTTTCGATCACGCGATGCACAAACAGTTTAAACGCCTCCGTGCGCCCCGGTGAGCGTAATTAAGCTTTGGGTCGTACCGAGATTTTGCTTTAACTCCTCGGCAACCCCTTCGCAACATAGTCGTCACTCTTCAGTGGCTTCCGGAACCGCTGACGTTCCATAGAGTGGAATGCGTGGCGAAGTATGCGCACCGGAACACCATCTTTCAGTGCCGTTAATTAAAATGTTAATTCGAGTGACATGACAAAATCGTTTTGACGCGATATTGTCGCTAAGATTTTTTTTTAAATGCCTCTATTCCGTATCATTAAACAATTCTTCTTATATGAAAATATAGCTTACGTTATTTTTTTAATGAACATCCATTGTTTCTGTAGATTTTAGCATTTCTTTATAAAATGAATAAAATTACAAAATCGAGTAAAATGTGAATTTGGTTATGTTTTAATTAATTATTAAAGTATACGTATACACAAAAATAAAAATAAAAAATATTAAAGAATTTTATTTTTCATTTTTAAATTTTATTAATAAAGTGTCTGTATTTCTTTCTTTATCTCTTACATATTAATGTTTGACATTGGTAAAAGTTATTTATTTTTTACTTTAAAATAAATGTGTTATTTATTAATTAATAGTGTATAGTGTATATATATATATATATATATATATATATATATATATACTATTTTTCTATTTTATTATAATATAATTAACGATAATGGTGATATTATTTCTCTCTTCCTCACATGTTTTTTATAATACTTTTTATAATAAATAGACTTTTATATTGCAAGTTTTTTACATGGATTAAAAAACGCATCTGCATCAAGTATTTACTGCTAAGCTAAAAACTCTACTGGCAATGGAAGCTAATAAATTGATGGTTTATTTACGGTTTAATTAGAAATAAAAAATATACATGTGGTTCAATAATTAAAATCGTTAATCAAAGTATTTCGATTTTGCATTGACGTAAAAGCATTTGTTTAATACGAGTAGAATATAACAGAATACTGCTGCATTGAAATTGTACGCATTGAAATGCAGAATGCTGTACATTATAACGATCATATCTTTCTACATTTTTCTTTTTTGCATATTATAAAAGTCGATTGAGAGATTATATATAAAATATAATAATACATGAATAAATTATTAGCCATAAAAAGTATTGGATTTATTTAATACAATGTATCGTAGAACAGAGAATGCATGTAAACGTCGCAAAAACATTTATTATACTCGTGATTAATTAATTGTCACGTTCGATGTATTTTAAATGCAATTTTTCTGTAACATACAAAATACTGATAAGGTATAATTTTTTAGTACAAATATATCTCTGATATAGAGATGAACATATTTATGCGAGTTATTATTTTGTTTTATTAATTACTGGGAAAAATAACGAAGAATTGCAAACAGATTTAACTAATAAAATATCAGAATAATTAAAATGAAGGAATAAAATCAATGTACATATTATTCTAATATTGATTTTAATGAAAGATTTTTCTCGATGGACGAGAAAAGAATATTTCTCGTGGAAATAAAAGCGTATGATATTGAAATTAGCTATTACAAATTCAATGTTATTTCTGTGTTTCGAAAATATTGTACTTTGTTACGCACCAACTTTACCTCTTTCTGCCGGCGTGTGTATGTGTGCCGGTTGTTTCACGTGAGTTCCGTCCATTGCGCTGTTCACAGTAAGAAGAAAAGGGGAAAAGAGGAAAAGAGGGAAAGACAAGAGAGTAAAAACTTACCCCCTTCAACACGGTATAATGACTTGCAAACAAGAGTTTCTTGTTCTCGAAAATGGCGAGTCTCTTTTGCCGCGTCGCAGCTTCTTTTCCATCTTGGCGCGCGCGCGCCTCCTTTATTCTTCCTGGTTCGCTCCTTATACCGGCGAATCCATCCTCGAACAAACGATCCTTATATTTACTCGCGGCGTATTTGTCGAGCGTTTCTCTTGTTTTCACGAGTTTGCAATTAGACGTACGATGGGTACGAGCCTGCAGCCGGGCAATATCGGATTCTCGTCCCCTTCTTTCCGCGCGTGAGCGACGAGGAATACAGATAAGAGGCAGATAGAGCGAGAAGGACGGGGGACTGGTTGCTTTACAATGTATTTCCGGAATGCTCGAGATTGACTTCGGAGTTGCCGATCTCCTCCCGTTCTCGATTTCGGTGCGGAAGTACCCGGGATGTGTTTGCCCACCTGATTCGACGTATCTTGCTCTATAAAGAGAATTGCTAAGTTCACTGATGCATTGTTTAACTGTGTTGTAACGCTCACTCAGTGGAGCAACAATCGATTACCGCCAAAGACAAGATACAAATTGGGATCTTCCGCCTTGCGTGCTGCTAGAGAGGATTAGCTAAACTCAAATGCTACATCCGGAGAGTTTGCACAAACTAGTTCGCATGTAACTAGCGTATACGTCTCTTATGGAAATAATTTAGAAAGTTATTAAGAGAAATAAATATTTATACGTGGTGCGGTTATATTATCACACAAATTAGAATATTGAAAAACTTTTCTAGATATCAATTTTCCGAGATAAGAAGAAGCTCTGATGAAACCCTTTGATAAACTAATTTCTAATGATTAGTAAAGTGAATCTCATTTTAAGATTTTAATTTCCTCTGGACTATTAGTTGCGTTATTATCGCGTGTACTGATACTAATTCTAGAGTCAGTTCCATGTAGTGCATCCCATATTTCGACCGAGTGATGCGTTCTCTGGCAAAAAGCTTCTTAATAAACCCTGCAATCACGCGTTATCTCCGCGGCGGGTGGTAAAGTTTCGTCCTGACGTTCAACGTGCTACGGCAAATTTTTGCTTTCCGTTCACCCACCGTCTTTCTCTCTCTCTCTCTCTCTCTCTCTCTCCTCCGTCACTGCTTTTTTGCATTTCGTCGAGTTTGGCAAAAACTTTTAATCTCTCGCGAGCCCAGCACATAGAATCGTCTCGTGTAGTGCCTTCGAAACGGATGAGGATTAACGGTATTGTGCTGTCAATCCCGCAACCCTTTCCATCCAACGTTGCTGCTACCTCGCAATTTTTATCGTTCTTTCTTTTTCCTCTTTCTCTCGCCTCGTTTCCACGGTAAGATCGTAGGCGGCAGTGGCAGATTTCGCGCGCGAAATCAGGCGGAAGAACAATGGTGGCGATTACGCCGACGGAAGGGACGGAACGAGTGTCCGGATTAGGAAGGGTTGCGGTTTTTTTCGCGGTAACTCGACGTCGCTGGCACGGAGCTCTTACTCTGCTGAATCGTCGCGAAGATGACGCGCCAGATGATATTTCTCAGATTTATATTTTAAAATTACATGTTTGAAAATAATTTAAAATAAAAGTTTAAAAAAGGTACAACAAAGATTGTTATATAAATTCTGTCAATTACAAATAATTGTTAATCATTTATTTTATTTACATTAGCACGCGCATGTGAGGTGGTCTATCTTGAAATGCTCTGCGAATATTTATTAGAAATCATATTGTGAGTCAAGACATCATTTTCTCTCATCAACATTAAGATGAACAAACCAAAAATATTTGAAGGTTTAAGGAAATATTTTACGTAGAAATATATTCAGATAAAGAACTGATGTTTAATATATTTATACAGTGTCAAGACTTGCAATTATACCAGTGCAGCCAGTAATCGTCGAGTCAAAAGAAACGCAATTTGGTCTAACCGCGCCTGCAGGATGGAGACGATGAAGCTGCCATGTGGTTTCGCCAAGGGAGCAAAAGAAAATATGGTAGTCGTGTCACGACCAGCTTTAAATTAACTTCTTTAACGCTTATCTGACTTACACGAATTCCGTTTGCTGTTCACAAGATAGGTGAGAAAATTTTTATGAATCTCTCCAGAATGCATTACCAAGATTGGAAACGTCGGTCAGAGAAATCGCAATAAAATGGTTTGTTAAGAAAAAGAAGAAATGGCAAAATGAGCAAATAAGATGGAATCTAGACGGATAGGTAGATAAATAAAATAGATAGATAGAAAGAAAGAAGACATTTTTCATATCATAAAGACAGAACGAGAAATGAATTGGAAGTTAGAAGAAGACGATAAGTAATCGATTCCGAAGGTAGTCGGAGCTGCGAAAGGGGAGGCGTATGGAGTTGAGATGAATGAAAGTGAGGGAAGAAAAGCCTGTTTAAAGCGTCGTTTAATTTTCCTTCATGAATCATTTAGAATATTCTTCCGCCAGCGCCGTTTCTTATTCTCTTTCGGTTCACCGATTTGCCAGCCGGATGTTGTAGTAGGAGGATTCCCTCCTCATTACACGGGTAATATATGTATATCCGTCTGTCGTTTAAATATTCACGAGGTCTTCCGGTATCAGGATTCCCGAGGAAGATACCATTCGACGAGGAAGGTCCACGTACCTGATACCATTCTTCTATTTCCTGCTTCTTCTTCCTCCTACTCGGCGTGTCTACGTTGCGCGAACAACTCTTCGCTGTTTTTTTTATGAATGATAAAGAAAAATAAACGAGATGGACAGAGAAACAGAGAGAAGAGAAAAAAAACAGTATTATGAGTTTTGGCTTTCAAATTCAGCCGAAAACAAAAGATCATCTTTATTTTTCATGGTTTTATTGGTTTAATAGATAGATCGTGAAGTATATGATTTTATGCAGAAGTAAGCCGATGTTTCGTGCTGTTGCGTAACTCGATCGTTAAAATCTACAACGATGATTAGACAAACAACACATTTTTTTTATTTTGAATGGAATGTAAAAAAATGAAGTATTATGTTAATGAAGAAAACAATAGAATTGAATTATTATTAAAAAATATTTATATCTATTTTTATACGATAGTAAAAATACTGTTTATTCAGCATATATCACGGATGACTAATGTCCCGTGTCATACTGAGTTTGCATGAATTATTCCGAGATTGGGGACTTATATTCAACGCCAACGTAATTTCCTTACTGGTATCGTAGAATATCGTGCACTAAGATGTATTAAAAGAGTATTATTTCGTCGTTATTCCAAACATCATGTTTATGTACAAATTTTTTCATACAATTTATATGTATATATATGTATAACATACACAAAAGTTTCTTTTTAATTATTTTCTGATATAAAATTCATTTATAATAACAGATAATAATAAAGATAATACTTCATGTTTTGTTTCTTTATTCAATACATCTATTTTAAATATAATGGTTACTTAATACGCTGTAGAACAATGTGCAGATGAAATACGAGCACTATCAGGAAATGCTGAACAAATGTGAAATATGTTACGAGAAAAGGTACTTTGTACGTAAACATGATGTTTGGAATAACGACGAAATAATACTCTTTTAATACATCTTAGTGCACGATATTCTACGATACCAGTAAGGAAATTACGTTGGCGTTGAATATAAGTCCCCAATCTCGGAATAATTCATGCAAACTCAGTATGACACGGGACATTAGTCATCCGTGATATATGTTGAATAATTATTACGCAGATAGATGTGCAGTCAGACACATCGTTGTTATACAGTGCGAGGTCGCGTTTGAGTATCAGTCCCAATAATAACGAGCAAGTAATTAAATAAACTCGCACAGTACGATATCAATGATTATGTTACATTTTAATGAGAAAGATGAAGAAAATGATAATTCAGTATAATATTATTATTAAATTTTTAGTTATCTCAAATGTATATGCATTTATTATTTGATCAACGTTGACGATTTTCTATAATAAAGAGAAATATTTACAGTTTAATTTACTCGTTTGCGATATTCGTCGTTTTGTTCGTAATTTCCAATAAAATTGTCTCGAAAAGTGACACATAGAATCGTTCGGAAAAACGTTGGTCGGATTGCGAAAATGTCGGTGATGGACAGTCGGGTATTGGCGCGAAAATTTATCTCGATTGAATTATGTTTCGTGACCACTACAGAACGCCCGAATAATTATTCGGAAACATCGTCCGCGTTTTGAAATATTTCCCGATGTGAAAGCGCGTTTTCTCTATTTATTTCATTTCGCTCGCCCATCATATGTCGATTATCCTCACTCCTCTTCCTACCTACCTTCCAGTCTCATTTTTGTGTTCACTATCCTGCAAAGGGATTTTTTTCACTCGACCCAACTTCGTGGATGTTAATTTTTTTCATGCAGAGAAATAATAATCGTCATATTTTTAAATTAGATCGACAGGAATGTCAATGCGGTTTTTTGCGCGCAATTCCTTTTATTTTGTTTAAAATCTACCCGCGAGCGTTGGTTTGCATTTTTCAATAGTACGCGAGTTTTGAATAAACACGATTTTTGTTTTAGATGCTGTAAATAATTTCATTTGAAAATTTTCACAGTTTTATCGGTCATGACCGTATGCGTTCTGTTTGCTTTTTTTCTCGCTATTTTCGGACGTGGACAAACTCCCAAAGTAATTTACACATTTAATGGTGCGTGCTTATGCGTGTCCATTAAAATTTTTAAATTACAAAATAATAAAAAGAAATGCGAGTATTATTTCTAATGGTAATTTACAACTGAAATGTAATAATGCAGGATGGTAATAATGATAATAATGGTTCGTGGAAAAATGATGTGAAATCACCACTGCTATTTTTTTCAATAAGACTGTAATCAGGATTTTTCATAAGTTTGAAATAAAGAAAAATTTGCTCTTTTTTTTTTAATGAAATGCTACTCATTTTTAAATAGAAATGTAGTGACAAAATAATTTTGATGAGAGAGGCTGTTTATTTAAACATTTATTCTGATTAGTGATTATAAAGAATGGGCAAAGCCTAGAAATTCGTCATGCAGATAACATCAAAATGGCGGAATCAATCATCAGCGATCATAACTCAGAGTTCAATTAAATTCGCGGATTGGTTTGAAGTCACGTTCACCACTACATCGGCGAAGAAAAACGAGTCCTCGTCGGATGTTACGAGCAAAAACTCGACGCCAAAGTTGTGCGCGCGATCGCGGTGTCGATGATCAAGGGATGCCACGGCATGGCGACTACGTGCCGAAAACTCGTCGCGTTAGCGCAAGTTTCGCTTAAGAAGAACTTTTTCCGCGACCCATAATATGTCCACTACAAGAAAGCGGAAGCGATTTGCCTTGGAGCAACAAGAAAGTGGCGCTCTCTTGGGGAGCGCGTCTTTCAGTTCCGGTTTCCGGAAGAGCAACGACAACTTAGTTGATCCTTTTTTGCTCCTTCATGGCTGCGGTTTGTCAGAAAGTGGACTGAAGTATGATATTGCAACTTATCACGAGCGGATGCTGCTTTCGGACTTTGTCTAAAAAGTATCACCAACAATCCCGATATAAATCATCCGAGAGGGCGTGTCTAGTTTCAAGCATGGTTTTCTCAACCTGACAAGACGATGTCGTCGACACTAATCTATCAATATGAAACATAATATGATACTATTAATGGAAGAAAGAGAGTCAAAAATAATGTCGACAAAATGATTTTGCTGAAATATTTAAAAATTTAGCTAAATACAAATCTAAAAACAATTTTGTTCGGCCATCAAAACAATTATATAGAACTTCCAAATTGATTGTGAGAATGTTAAAACATTTTGCAGTATTACTCATGCTTGAGATTTCTATGTAATTATTTTGATGATCCAACAAAATTATCTATTTTCAGATTTGCGGAGTAAACTAGGGTATTATATATAGTCATACAGAAAAGATGGTCATAGTCTGTAATTTCTCTGATAATTGTTAAATAGAGTATTTTTGAAGTCATTCTGAAAGCTTATTGACTATCTTACCCGAGTTTATCCTATCTATCAAGATTTCTATATAGATACTTCAGCAAACTCGTACTTTCCGTTTAAATAAAATTAAAAGTACTTTCTTATATTCATTTTCAGCAGATATTGATCGAAGTACGCCACGACATACATCGATGCGTACATCGATACGAAACATTATTTTAGCGTCATTTCTTTGATATCATATAAATCGCCGTTTATCTCATATCAGATGACTCATTGTGTTTCGCAGGCCGAGTGACAAAAGTCGAAAGGTCGTAAAATGCGTTCGCAGCCATATCTCACCTTTCCCAAAGACGCTGGTTGCGACACTTCGGACATATCCAGTCCATCGTCATTCTCATGCATATGGAATTTCCGAGCGACACGTCTGCGTCCTGTTTGCCCCAATACCAGAAGCGCGAGAGATAGCTCTTCGTACGCCAACCGCCGTTTCTATCGCGGCTCTATTAATTATCGCGATCTGCCATAAATTCTGAGTAATAGTTACGACGTACAGGTCGAGAGGGTTTATTAGGGGGACTGTTGTGTGCGGGGTAGTGGAGAGGGAGGACGTGCGACGATGTTGTTGAATGCACGCAGAAACCGCGCTGCTGAGGGTAGCTGCGGGTAATTACGACGGGGCGATATATAACGTTCGTCTGTTACATTTTATACGCAAAACCGACGGAATTCTTCACCAGACAAATTGCATCGTCATCGCGCTGTGAAGTCGTCGTCGTGAAAATTTATAATATTTGCGCACGTTACGTTATTATATGTTGTATATTTTAGAAATATACACCATATATTTATAGCAAATATATTTTTAAAAATTATATGATTTTATTAATATAATATAATTAATTGATATCTTACGTAATTAATATATTACGTAAAAAAGTATTAAAATCAGTTTATCTAGGAAAATATTTGTCAACTAATAATAAGTGAAATAATGACTACTATCACACGTAACATATATCTATCTATATTCTGATAAATTATAAATGTGACGTGTAAATATTAAAACGATTATTACGGATTTACTTAATTGATAAATATTTTCTTAAATAAACTGATAATTGTACACAATACTTAGTTTCTTACTTTATATAAATATTGCATAAGTATAGTTAGTTATTATATTTATCATCTTAAATCTCTAACTTTTATTCACACATATTTTAATTATTAATTGTTAAAAACGTAATATATTGGAATTTAATTTTATATTTGAGAAAAATGTAAAAAACATGGTACATCAGAATATTTATACAAGAAAAAGAATAATTAAAACATATTTTGTGCGTATTGTGCGTCGTCAAATCAATGTTATATTCGTTTTATCAAGTAAGAATACTTGCATAATTATTATGTATTGTTAAACATATTAAGCATGTTACATAAGTAAACACTGCCTCTTTGCGATAATAGTTATTTACGATGTGAAATAAGTACTTGTAACGAATAAGTCAATTAAGAATGCAAAAAAATAAGCAACGAAGCTAGAATAATTTATTCTCATGTGTTATTCTCTTGAATGACTAAGCAATATTTAAAACTTTAACGCTAGAGTTTGAATAATTACGGACTAAGATAATAAATGGCATATTACGTTTATGGCATGTTACATTTATTTACTGAAAGGATTTGCATTTTCAGTTAAAATCATAATTTGAATTTTAATTTAAAGAGATCTTAAATAGGGATTTGCGTTTTCATCATATTTTTTAAGATATTTATACGATTTGGAAGTTAAATTGTAATATCTTGAAGGATATAAATTCAATTTCATGGCTTTTCAGTTGTGAGTCTCTGGTTCTTCGAAATTCCAAAGAGACCGGTCTCAAGAATACATCTTATCGCTCACGCCCCGGGTTTTCGCTAGGATCTTTCATGTAAATACTTAAGACGAGAGATTCTTCTCTCCATGAAAGTGATATAGAAGCTTCACAAGACCTATCTCGATAACAGCATAATACTAGCGGTCACGAAGTAAGAGGCAATCGAGAAGTCGGCAAAATAGAATCGCTTGATATGAGATTTATTTTCCTTCTATATATTGATTACGGATATCATGATGCTATTTCTAGCGACAATAATTCGTGATTTATTTAATGGACGGATTTTTATCCTTGTAACATAAAAGTCACACAATTTTGAAGAAATATGAAATTTAAAATATAATTTATAAATAAGTAATTTAATTAATTTACGTCACGCATTAGATTGTTTAAAATGATTCCTTTAAATTGCTCAGAAATATCTTTTTTTTTTACGTACATGCTTACACGGAGAAAATTTATTTTCGATCTTACACTGTAAAAAGCGCAGTGTTTAAAATGTTTACGTTTGAAACATTTTTGTAAAACAAATGTTTAATAATAAAAAATATTTCAATTTTAAACGTTTTTTAGTGTTTTAAATTTAAATGCACAGTGTTTTGCTTGTATTAAAAAAGTTTAAAATTAAAATATTTTAAGTCAAGAATAAAACATTTTAATATCTTAAAATTAAACATTTCTTTTTTGAGTTCATTTGAAGAAAATTATTTTTTAGTTTTGGGAATGAGAGCTTGAATGGAAAGAACGTTATAATGACAAGAATATTAAGTGTGTTAAAAGTAACTTCAAGTATAAAGTACTAGAATAAGAAGTCCTATCTTATTCCTTTGTTCTTTGCTATATATTCATTGTGATACTATTCCTTTTAGTACGTAACTCTTTTCGCATCGTCATGTACGTCCAATATGCACTTTAGATATTGGAAATTCCGTATGGTGCGCTACTCTCGCGTGACTGGCAAGTACGCATCGTCAACAATACTCCGTGCATGAAATCTGAATGGTATCTATAGCGTATGATAGAGGATCGTAACACAAAACCCTCTTGTCTTGGTGTCTCTAGGGTGGATTATATACCGGATGCGTCTCCGTAATCGGCTTCTACGATACGCGTCTGTCATCCGTTCGTTGGTAGCATGCACGCGACAAGGGTCGATGAGGACCATCGTATAAACTTTTCGAAAGGTTTTGTCTTGCGGTGTACAAAACACTCGAGTGCCTCTCGTATCTTTGATCGAGATGTGGTTGCTATTCATGACAACGGTTGCCTGTGTCGAATGGGCAACTTATACACTGTTAGATACCAAAGTAGCAATGAGAACTCAAACTCTTGAACCAAAAATAGCATTTTGTTATTTTTAACTTTCATGTGCATCAAAATATAAATCAATATATTGTATTTCTGTTGTTAGTTTCAATATAAACAATATTTATATTACGTATTCAGTTAGTAAATAATAAGTAAGATTTGAGTCAAATTCTTTTTTCTTAAATTAAAATGTTTAATTCTATCATTTTAGTTAAATTAATGATATATTGAGTAAAAGTAGTGACGACCTATAGAAATGTTTAAAAATAATTCACATTAGGTCTAATTTGATATTATAAATTTAATAGTATAATATAATTAAAACAATTTCATACAAAATTTTATTATTTTTTAAAAATATGATCTTGAGACTCTCTTTTTAATTCTTCATTATTTATGTGGAGTCCATGGCATCTCGACTTTATAAATTCATTAAATGTAAATGCTATTTTTTATACACATTACATTTAGTACAAATTATTTTACAATTAAAAACTTTTTTGCATTTATCTTTATTTAAGGGACATATAAAATAGTATCAAGTTCGATTTCAATCATTAAAGGGAGCAATGAATATTGAAATATGATTTTAGGTTGTTGGAAACATCTCGCGCGATTAATTATATTAAAAAAGCTACGAGTAATGTAGGATTAACCATCTTATTTTATTATTTGTTAATGCAATATTTTTGTTTTTAATTTTCTAAATAATTTTTCTTAAAGAAGGGCTCTAAAGAGAGATAAATTTTGAAAGTAAAACACGCATTGCGCGTATCTTCGTGGGATCAGGATACATTGCTACTGTTCACTTTAATATCTCAACGAAGCATGGTCTAAATGAAAGGGATGTCCTGAATGTCTGCCGAATACGAAATAATGTCCGTCGAGAGTACAAAATCAGAGAGTCGTGTACATAATATAATAGTAATTTTACTACGATTGTCTGTTACAAACTACATTTTGTTACTAAACTTATATGGAAAACGCGAGAATTGTAAATCCCACGGGGTGTCTCCGAGACAGAACTGCTTGCTCGACCGTCCATCAAATAATGAGCATCTTTTATTGCAGTAAAAGTGACTTATATCATTTACCGCGTCGTCACGTGTGAACTATACGTCAGTCCGTAAATTGATATAAGGACATGTATAACCGTGCGATATGAAAGCTCCTTTATTGCCCCATTCTCATCCCTATGACGTTCATACGTCTTTCTTCATACCGCTCGCGCACAAGGATCATTTTGCTAGTATCGCGCCAGAACGAGAATATTCTCCTTAATACCTTCTTCTCCTTTAGCTATACTCAGCGCTTGGTCTATTATCGAATTTCCGTACGTATAATAACGAGCTCGCTATTCATAAAGAGATCCTGAAGAAGCGAATACAAAATATACATGAAGGCATTATTTGTAACTCAGCTTTTGAGAAAGTTAATAATTATTACGTAACATATTTTATAAAGTGATTGCGTTGAAAAATTTCACTAGTTCACTTTCATAAATATTTAATAATATTTAAGTTCAAGAAAACGAAACAATTTTTTAAAATGTATTTTGTAATTTTGACTTTGAATTCTGCCACAAGAAATCATGTCGAATTTTTGATATAAAGTTAATTTTACGATATAGCATTTCTTTTTAAATAATTTAGGTATGACAAATACTGAACAAAATTTTGTCTGAACGTTTCCAAATTTTAAATAATTCAGAATCATGACCAAGAATATTGCAACGTAAATATGATAGGCGACTACTGCTGGACTTTAATATGTGAAACTGGTGAACTCCAAAGTCATATAACGAAACAAAAATGAAATGTTCAACTTCTGATTTAATTTCCTTTTTTTAATAAAAACTCTATATGTTTATTGCAAGAAATGTCTTTTCTTGTATCTCAAAAATTAACTCGAAAATATTTCGATGGCAGATTCGGACTCAGCGTCAAAAAAATTATCTTAGAAACAGTTTTCATATGTTTTTCCACAAAACCCTATTTGCGAAAACTAATGTTATTGGCGATATCGCTATAATAGCAAAGTAATGGAAAAATAGATAATTCAAGTTGTTTTATTTCTTTTGCAGATGTCACCGTCCAAGAGATAGTCTTTTTTCGTGGAGCTCCGGCTTCGATAACTTCACGGGATTCGTCAATTGGGGTTTCTTATTACTAGGTATTGGTGGTATCAGGTTACTGCTTGAAAATTTCATAAAGTGAGTATCTCGAATTGTAATAATACTTTTTTTGTATCTAATAGACGTGGTAGATTTTATTGGGTCATATATGGTATATTCCCGATGATGGATTTGTCAATAATAAACGCTCGAGTGGTATCATATAGTACACAATAATGTCGACTATTCAATCAACGGAAATGATATTAATTGTTTTTATTAGCACAATGAAAATGAATTATATTATCTGACCTAATAATCAATTATCCATAACTTACAAAATTATCTTAAATATAAATTATGATGAATTGAAAAATTAACTTGTCATTAATAAGATGTCATAAAAAACATTTTGTATTCTATCATTATTTATATTAGAGATATTTTTTAATTTCTCAAAAAATTCTCAATGAAAGTCTTCGATTATTTGTATTTAAAATTTCATTGTATGAAAAATCTTCGAATGAGGAGCTAAATGTTGGATTGATTGAATTATTGAATTCGCTGATCTTAATAACATAAGAAAAAATTTTATATTGAGAAATATAAATAAAATAGTGATCTTTCGCTTATTCATTCTACATAAATATTAAACTTGAATTTAGTTTTCACTTTTATTTTTTTATTGTAAAATTAGTTTTTCTTGAATATTTATTGCACTATTCACTATTCTTGAATATTTATTGCACGTATAAGTGATAAATATATGAGCGATAAATATATGAATGTCTATAATGTTTTGAATTTTGATCTATGGGTATTTAAATGATCATGTGGTCATCACCCTCAATTAGTCACCTCAATTAGTCACCCTCGAGGAAGTGAAAAAAAGAAAGTTCTAACAAGTAATAGTACCAGTAGGAAGTTTTTATTGTCTTACCAGAATGAGAAGAGGGAGTTTTTGCATGGGGTGACAGCTAATGGGGATAGGGAACTAAAGGCCTATCAGAAGTGTCTTTATTGGTTTGATGGATGCACTACCGCAATAATTCCTAGGATACGACAAAAAAAAATCGATTGCCAGTAGGCAAGCAAAATTGAGTTTGTAGCTGTAACGGTGTAATTGTTCCCTAATCTTCAGGAGTAATTACAGATCGTGTAAATGCATGTTATTTGGCAAACGTTGTTAGAATGACAGGTTGTCAACCGGTAAGGTAGCGTGATCTGATTTTGATGCGCTTGTATTTCATCGCAAACATGCTATGGATGGAAACAAATTTGATACCTTTAGAAACTGGGCACTACCATTGTTGCGATAGTACATGTATGAGTATGTCATTCGATCTCTGATTCAGTGAGGTTCATAATAATGAGAAAAACGAAAAACAAGAAATGGCACACACAGCAAAAGATCGAAATGTTATTTGTCCGATATATATATATATATACAGATTGCTAAACTTTTTTAGTTTAAGATGTATAATATTTGCAAGATAAGTTAAAGCAAACCATAGCAATGTGAAAGATTCGCAAAGAGAAAGATGTATAAATTAGATATAAATTCTATTATATATCGAGCGAGATAATTTATGCTCATTTTAATAATTTAATTTATTTCAGTGCTTGTTGAAATTTATGTACTTATTAATACAAATTATTTGATTGACTTATCAATAGTGTATAGACGGTTACTTTTGTAATACGCTGCCAGTGAGAGAAAGAAAGGAGAGTACGAATAATAGCAAATTAATTTAAGGGTGGTAGAATGAAGCGGAACTGACCGCGCGCGCGCGTTCTTTGCCTTCTTCAATCGAATTAGCTTGTAGCGATGGCCACGAATCAGTATTCACGAATTCAATGTTCAAATAATTTAAGCTTAAATATTTTTTAATAAGAGAAGAGCATAAAACCATAGCATTTAAAAAATTTTTTTTTAATGTAATGATTTATTAAATATCACAAACAATATTTTGTGCTGTGGTTTTATGCTCTTCTTTTTTTAAGTTTCGATTTATAAACCATGTTCGTTACAATTATATATTTAAATATTTTTTATACTTTATTCGAAAAGCTGCATCTTGATGTAAAATATCAATAATAAATTAGATTGAATCAAGATCGCATTGTCAGAACTAATAATTTTCTTACGTGCATTGATATACTGTTGCTAGATGCGCGACGCTCTCTCCTTGCGGGTTATTGTGCTCAGAGGAGTAAGTTAAGCTACCTTCTTCTTCCAAGGGCAAGAGAGAAGCGTAAGCGTTGTCCATGAATAATTTCAACGAGATTTTTATCGCTGTTGTAAACTCTCGGCCTCGCGTCCGGCCGCTCCTGAGGGCGCGTAACAGAAATTTATCACGCTCGTTAAGCGTAGAAAAACTTTCGAGCGAACTTTTGCGACGTAATTGCTCGAGGTAGCCCCGACACGCGCTTCATACGAGCCCGAAACAAGCGCAGCTACGAACGGCCGTAAGCGATTATGCCCGAGTCCAAAGCATTTTAGCATTCGATTGATGCCTTTAATTTGCTATAAAAAATTTACTAAATCTTAATAATATTCCTTTGAATAGTGGTAAGTGAACAACATTTACTTACAGTAAATAAATATTTATTCAATGAAATATAAATTACATAGTTACATTAATAAGTTTTATTAATAATTTTTGTATCAAATAAATATGTTTACATTTAGTAAATATTTACTTATTGTTAGAACTATTAAAACAACTATTTATTAAAATTTACTTAAATTGTTTTTCAGTGCTGCTTAGATAATCTAGTTTCACAATGAGTATTACTTTAAAAATTATATTTGCACAATGGATAAATATATATTTTTGAGCAGTTAGTTTAATAAAATGTTTTGATGAATTGAATAATTAATAAGAATCTCGCATCAATCTTTATCTTGACGTGGAGAATAAATGTTTGGATTCGTAATTTAGATAGGTTTCTTTAGAGCTATATATATCTAAAAGTGTAGCGATACATTTCCAATTAATACGTACGTCGCGTTTCAATGCGCTTTGTATGAGTAACGTTCAATCGGCCAGATAATTTCGCGTATAATCGCGTCACTGCTTAATTAACTTATCGGCACTTCCGAATGAACACTTCGAAGAAATCGTAACCATTTAATACAGTCTGCGTTCTCGACTGATTCGTTTCAGCCGGTAAAAAGACTTTTCCAGACTTGATTCGCGAAGAACAAGAGCAAGCGACAGCCGAATCGCGAGGATGAGACTGTCGACACGATTTTGCTGGGATCGAGATTAATCGATGGGATGAGGGTGGGAAAGGGAAAAGAGTAGATTGGCGACTGAAAAAAAGCACGTCGGTAAGAAAACGGGTAGATGCTTCTCTGCGAAGTGAAAAAAGGCAGCGAAAGAGCTCAATTAATCGAACTCTCGACGAAAGACTCCCTCGCTATCGATAAAAGTCGCGGAGGGGTAAAGGAAGTTACTGAAGTTTCTGATGCCTTGTATTTCGTATCCATTGTGCGGATTGTTCGTAAAACTTTTTCATGCAATTATAATTTATGGAATTTGAGATACGAATGTGCGTTTATTTCAAGGCACGATTTCGTCGATCTCGAATTATTTTCTACATTTTCACTTAGTTCTTAATATAAGAGTGTGCAAGAATTATTAAATTTCTCTCTTGGAAAATTATTATACTTCTTGCGGTTATAAATGGAGCGACAAATAAGAAAAGATGGATAAGACAAACAAGTAAACTAGGACAATTAATTTGTTTTCTTGATCTTCAAAGCGCTTTGCTGAAATTTGTAGGAATTATAAATATTTTTATGTTCAATTTATGTAATGGAAACATACATGAATTTGTATTTTTTTCTCGTAATCAAATTTTCTCGAAGCATTAAAAATAAAGATTGATATTATTGAAGTCCAGTCATGACATAACATATTAAAAATCGATGTGTAGTTTTCTAGATATTGACATTGTCTCAACAATAATTATATTGTCTTGCTTTATCAGCTATTTTTACAAAAACTCTTGCATTGTATCAGAATAGAATTCATTGATTGTTTTTATCTAGATTACAGAGTTCTGTAGTTATTTATTATAACGTAGAAAGAATTAACGTTACTGGAAATTCGATAGTTCTCAATATTGAATATTTTGTTTCGTATATTGTACGCATGATATATTTTTTTTTAGATAAATCAATATTGAGAAGAAAATAGCGAGGAGCAAAATAAAGAGATAAATTGATTTGAAGAAAAGAATAGAAATGCTATGTATAAGTAACAATAGATTTATTAAACGTATGGAATATGACATATGAAATCATTAATAATGTCATATTTTAAATAAATTGTTATTTACAACTTTAGAAAAGACCATTGATAAATTTTAGATCGTTAATAATAATATTTTATCCGGATAAATATTTAAATAAATTTTAACCTGCGCCCCCTTCACTTTCTCCTTGAGAACAATTCATTTCTTCTCACCGAGCCAATCCTTAAAACGTGCCTTCAGGCCATACTAATAATTTCAGAGAAGAATCATCTTCGGCGTTTTTTACAATCACAGAAGTGAGGAAGAACGTCTCGTTTCGCGCGTATTAATATTTAATGCGAATCGTTCGCGCGCTCACATTTTCATTCGGGCCTGTCCCATATTGGCGCCATAACTCTTGCTCCAATCTGGACCTCCGTGCGCTCTCGTACCCACCGAGAGTCACCCCCCAGGACGTTTCCCTCTCACCACGTTCGACGTGAAATTGGGGATTTTATCGTGACGCTGTATTAACGAACTCCGGCGGACGAAGAACGAGCGTGGATTTAACGGGCGGATCAAGACGGCTATTCCCGCCGGGGAAGAAATTTAATATCGTTTCTGCTCACGTCTCGAAGCGATGAGTTTCGATAAGTGCGATATCCCCTTAACTTTCGACTACTCGAAAAATGTTTTATGAGACTCATCCACCATGTGTATACACGTATCAAGGCCGGATCGGTTTAATCATCAGCACTGAACGATTGTTTCCTTTTTCACTGATGAATCTTTTCGTTTCGCTGAAAATGAATATTTTATGAGTACGAATGAATTATCGTCGGATAATTGTCTTTTCTTTTTGACGTTGGCTCTTTTTTTTTATTTGCTACGTTAATGGAATGTAAAAAAACTCCAAAGTTTTGTCTTTTGAAATATTTGGACACAGTGTTGTATCTCCTATTAAATATTTGATGACTTTGATAAACTAGTTTGAATAAAATAAAATGATTGATTGAGATTGATTTTCTATAATTAATTAATTTTTTCCGCATATTATTTTACGGCCATATACAAAGCGGTAAACTTTAATTGACTTAAACTTTGCTATATCAAAATTGGAATTTGCATTATTTGCATTGTATGTTGCATTATTTATGTGCGTATCGACATATGTGAAGATATTTTCACAAATTATTACCGATCGGCTGTCACACGATGCGTTGCATCAATTAATTATGAACGAGATTCGCATTTTTTCCATGCTATTGTTCAATTACCGTAACTGCGTTAACATATTCGATAGTTTCCGCAGAAAACTAGGTCGGTGATTGCGTCCCAATAAATATTGTTTATCTGAAATAAATCGCGTCGACTTCGAATACTTTAATTACTCGATCTGTAAGCCTCGTTTATTATCGTTAACTGGCATGTACGACCTGAAGCCATTAGTGCCACAGTGCCACCTTTTTTTCGGCTGGTACACTTATCTCACGCGTTGCTCGAGAAAATAATGTTTTCGATGGCTTAGATCGATACCCATCGTAAATTGCATTTTCAGGCTAATATAGTGATAAGATACGTTGAATGTATTCTTATGGACACAACAGTGATAACAGCCGTTGAATACATTTGTCTGTTTCAAAATAAATGAGAAGGTTATTTTCATCCGTTGCACGTTACAAATTATCATACATTACACAAATTGTCTTCACTCACTATAATTTTGACTTTATCACATTGATATTTATAAAGTATTAAATTTATGCAAATTCTATTTGAATATTCCGTACAGCTTTTGTAATCAATATATAGATTTTTATAGTATACGGACAAACATAACTTAATCGAATATCGTAGTTTAGCATATATCCCATTTGTTTATTATGTTATCAGACATGTCCCATTTCTGCATAACTCCGTTTGATTTACGTGCAGAAATTAATGATTCGTGTGCGCGCAGAAAGTGCCATTTTACGAAATTGCCAATAAATAATCCGGCACGATTTAGTCGGTCGGCATCGTTTATAATATTTTCCGACGTGCGCCATCAAAATAAATCACAGATTCACATCAAGATCGCAGTCAATCATGGGACAGACGTTTTCTGCATTTCCATTGAGTCGACTTTCCAGGGAAATCGTTTTATTTCCTAGCATGAGCTTCCCTCCCTTTACGCGGTGCGATGCGACAGTTATTATTTATCTCAAGAACAAAGACCTGCTCCCTTTATTTTCTTTTGTTCCTTCCTCTACCATTTCAGAAGAAGAGATCTTACCAGAGACTATAATAATGAAGCGTTTGCTTCTTCGGTTTGCATCACGCTTAGTACGCCAAGCATGAAAAACTAAAGATTATAATTGAAAATGTGCCGCGTTTTATCTTTATTTATCCTTTGTTGCTCGATTTTATTTTCCTTTTAATGCAACAAGATAGCTGCATATCTCTTCAAATATAAATAAATTTATCGACGGTGATTTTATTTTGCATGCACAAAAACACAATTTAATCGTCTGTAATATATTTCTGTAATTTATTTCTTTTCACGTGTATACCATTTGTATTAATACTATGTCGGTTTTGTTATCATATTATTTAACTGCAAATTATTGTAATTATCCCTCTGTCTGCAATGATATTTTTACTCCCTTCGTTTTCAAGCTCAAGTTTTGTTTACTGTTTTAAGCTTTTAAAAAATGTGGAAAAAATTATAATTATTTTCCAATATTTTTAGACATTATATTATGTTTTTAGTAACATATTTATAAAAAAATTTTTTAGCAACATATTTTAGAAGAGGGAATTGGACTTCTTTATTTCAGAGAAATTTAAGAGTGAAATTTTGTTTTTACAGAAAAAAACCAGGGTTGCAGAGGGTTAAATCATTATTACTTGTTAAGAATATCTATTGGAAATTATTTATATTTTAAATTAAGAAAAAATATCCCATAATTAATAATTAATGATATAATATGCCTCAAAAAATAATAATAATATATCATAAATAATAAAAGTATTTTATTCTGTATTGCAGATATGGAATCAGAGTGGATCCCTGGGAATGGTTCCTTTTCCTTAGCGGCAAGAATGATGGCGGCGAAGAATATCCTTCGTTGTTGCTGATCTGCTGTAAGTAAAACTGCCGATATGTCATTTTATATTTGTTCAACAGATCAGAAAGGAAACAAAACTGTCAATGTTCGTGGCCTCGATTACAAAATGATCGACATTTATTGTAAGACTTTCGTCTATGTCGATATAAACGAAAGTATGTCAATTGGAAAAATATTGATAGCGCATCTTATGGTTTAACAGCGTGACTCGTGTCTTTCAAGACAGCTTTTTAAATTCTATCACTGTTACAGAATATTTTAATAATACTGAAAATTATTTCTACAATCGTAAAAAATGTATTAAGCAAAACAAGATTGATTAGTAACAATAAAACTGTAGAGACAGAAAATTATTTAAATTAAATAGGAAAACTGTTAAATTGTATCGCAATAGAAATTCGTATTATCCCATACGATATCTATTCATTGAGTATTTAAAATGAAAAGCTGACTAGCTCGCAATAGCTTTTCGCTGTAAAAATCTATAAAATTGATCTCCATCGGTGAGAGAAGGAAGACTACGCCAGACTCTAAATTCCGCTTTTATTGTCGCGGGTCGTGGTCGGTCCACGTTGATTCTCTAGTATCCGCGATAATTCAATTTCACCATTTCCTGGTCATATTTTTTTTATTTAATCTATACGTAATGTGAATATCCATCGATATTCCCGCTTTTAAGCTCAGCTATAATGACTCATATAACTTTGCTAAAGATAAAAGAAACGGGAACAATACAAAACGTCGAGAAAATAATGAATAATAGTTTGAGAATTCAAAGTCAAACTCTATCTTCTCTTGGCAGCTGACCATAGATAACGTTCAAGCAGAAATATAAAAGTTAATAAAAAAAAAGAATAGGGAAAATGCGTTAAAATGGTTCGGAGCGAAATGAAGAGGAGGAGTGCACGGGGTAACGTCGGTAGTGCTGATACGAGATGGGAGGGAAAATGAAGTCTGTTTCTGTCTGGCAACTCAGCTCCTGTTTTAGTTATCTCGTTATGACTCGCGTATTGCAAAATTACAAAAAGGTGAAAACAATTTGGCGGGGTAATTCCCCATCTCCCCAGGATTCATCGATTCTGAATGTTCCTCTAGGTGTTTATTTCAGTTGCTTATTTCAGGGAGTATTCGAGTGTTTTTGTAATGCAGAAGTACAATTTGCTTCTGTTATATAGTGCTGGAAGAACTAACGCAGACGAATCTTTTTCGTTATTTTCTGATTGTGAGTTAGAACAAACATAAGTAAGATGGCCATCTTACCCAAGTTTACCTTATATAATGTGCTTGCGGAAATTATTACGTTTTGTTCAAAGATTCCAATACTATTTCTAATACGTATGTTTTTTTTTTCTATTTCGTCAAATATTTTATACTACTATATAGCAATAGTAAGTTTATATTTAATTAAGTTAAATATAAATATACATATAAGAAAAATGTTTCGAGAAGTTAATATTTTTGCTGACATTTAGATTTTACATTTCAGGTCACTAACAATATTCTATGCACAACATTCATTGTGAGTAGAATTTCAGTATCATTCCCAGTAGAATTCAAGCTCGTTAGCTTTTGTGACGTAATGTTTTTAGTCTAGACTTTTTAAAGTGGGTCGAAAGTCAACGAGTCTCGCGTGAAGCATAAATTTTAAGGCACGCAAGGCATCGTTCCTTTAAATAGCGAACATATTCCTCGCGTATTGTCCCCTTAGTGCCGCGCAGTGTGCTCGCTTGTTGCGTTTTCATCCGAGGGTGCAACGCCATAACTTACATACGTGCAACAGTCGCGTACGTGTGCAGTTTTAAATGCGGATTGCACGCACAATGGTTGCAAATCAGCAGCTACAACAGGAAGAAAGATCATGAGAAGTTCTGAAATATTAATAATGCGAGATAAAAAATGTTATAATAACGTAGGTTTCTTTCTTTTTGACGAATTAACATTTTTCAAAATTTATTAAGAGTTATTTATCTTATTTATTATAATACATCCACAAGTTATTTATTTCGTTAAAGAGTTATTTTATCAAATAATTTTTCATCTTGATATTATTACGGTATTAAAAATATAATATTTGATTTTCTATATATATTCATATCATTTTACACAAAAAAGTAATGAATAATGTTTATAAAAATAGTATTATTTTTCCTTTGATCCCTTTGGCGTTAAAATCGATTCTATGTGGAGGAATTACTTTTTTAGTCTTGAAGTCTAAAAGAGATGCTTGTATAATTTCCATATAGTTATAGTTTTCCTAACAGTCTCAATCCCCAGTGCAGATTGAACACGGGCGGCTTACGTCGACTAAGCCGCTATGGAGGGTTGCATCATTTACACATAAGGGAGCGTAATACTCATGGGAAACTACGGCTAATAGTTCCCATATTTTAGAATCTGCGTCGAGCATCGTCGCTCCTACCAACGGTAAATTCGTTTCCTTTTTATATAACCAACTCGACCTTGTTTCTATCTGCCTTCCATGAAAAGCCGGATAGAATATATTTCGTTACCCCTATTTTGTGCGACCTTTTTCATAATAATTTTCATAGCGAGCTAGCCTAAATTATCTTTTAAAAATATAAGGCTTCTCACAAACGGCTATTTAGTTATTAAAATATTAATTCGAGTTTCAGATATAAAATATTATTTCGAGTATCAGATATTCGCCCAGCTAAATCCATTATACAGAAAAGGAATAAATTTTTTTTATTCGCATCTGTTGTATGAATCTATCTCTCTTTACTTCGGCATTATTAAAACTTTAGTCGCGTTATTTATAACGGAAACGACATAAATAACTGTTTGAGCGGATTCCGATAAATGGCTACAAAAAATGTCGGATTCGAGAACAATATGCTCAATTAAAATTTTGTTGCGGATATTTTTCGACAATTAATGCAGAAACACTGGACTAATAAAGCGTGTGTTTGTTATAAACATGAAGAGTATTTATAAGGTTTATTTTCTGTAGTTAAACAAATGATTGGAAACTATTAGAATTTAAAGTGAGATAGATATACGTTTGATATTTGGAAAAAGCGAGAAAGAGAATTCTAGTGTAGGAATAAAAAACCTGTAATTTTTCATTTATATGTTCCTTTACGAGATGCAGTATTTGTTCGATCAATATTTTGTGATTATTATTATATTAATATCTTTTAACACATTTAATATGTATTTAATATGTATTTACTAAAGTAAAAACGAAAGTGAATATAAAATCATTATTCATTATCGGAATTATTAATCCATTTATCTCTTTCGCATTTCGTTTTTCAGCAAAAACAGATTATGAGTTGATTTGATTATAACTGGATCTTATTGAAAATATTAAAATAAACTTTCTTAGTGATCATTTATGCAGATTTGCTCCAATTTCGAACATTTATAGATGACAGATGCAGGTCATACGTTTTGAAATAAGAACGCTTTGATTTGACAGGATCAAGAATAAAGACTGAGAAAGATCTGGATAAATATATCGTTTCACTTTTTGCTCTTCGGATTTTCGCTCCCAGGATTTCCAGGGTAAGGAAATGGACCTTGCCAGGGAACCGTGTATGCGGCTGTCCGTTCGGTGGTTTTCCGGAAGTTCCGGGACGGGAAGTTCTAGGGTAACTTAAAGTTAACTATAACTCAATGCTCGTAGCCCTTACGCTGTATAACGAGTCCGGGACTAAATGTGAAAGGGTACGCCGACCGGCGACCACCGACCATCTAGCCAACCGCCATGATAGCTCACTGGGTTTGTTCTCATAACGTCTGCAACACTGTCGGCGCCCAGCCGCAGTGTATCTTACTCTCTGTTCGCCGAGTGTTAAGACCGAATCCAGCGAGATTTGCATGCCGTGCCTGTGAATTTCGCACGCCGAGCGCTAAAACAACCACGCTGAGGTAAAGCAATTAACGATGTCCACCATAGCTGTCAATCCCCCTGCGTCGCACGTTATAATGGCATTTCGCGAAAGAATCTATTACCGAAATACCTACGTATAATAGTCACGTCGTTTTAGATTACGGTTATAATTAGATATAATATTTTTCATGCATAAACCGCGTTAAATTGTTGGTGAATTTTATTCAGAAGCTCTGCTACATTTACGTAAAATGAATATTTTGACGATTCTTTTCTTCTCTTCTTTAGCTTTCCCTTTTAGTTTTCTCGGAATAATTGGTTCGCATGTCATTTTACGCAGACAGTTTTAAGCGAGTTTTGCATTCAGCTTAATATTCGAAACAATTATCACTTTTTTCTCATCTCTTATCCAAACCACTATCAAAATTGCGCAAGAATGAATTTCACGAGAGGTGAAATTTTAAAAGGACCGACGCGATTGCGAACTAGGCGTTGGAATGAGAGAATTGGCGCGATAGAGATCGCTTTCGCGTTAATTTCGAAAGGCGAGTTTCCGGGCCAAGTTTTCACGGCGGGTGTGATGTTGTATGTTTCGCCGTTCGCGCTGGTCATTAAAGCGCAGAATGGGAAATGGAGCAACGGGTCGTCGTATGAATTACTTAATCCGCGCACGAGCAGCACGGCGTGCAAGTAATCGAATCAAATGTGAAATTGCCCTCACGAAATCCCTCCGCACGCATTCCCTATCTGTGCATCCCTTCCGTTTATTACCTATGTGCTCGGCCCAGCTAAACGTAGACTTATTATAAGTGCGCATCGACCGAACTATTATGGACCTTTTTCTACCTCTCCATCCGTGCGTTTTTGATTAAAGGTCTGGCGGTTTGGCGTACCATTATCTTTATCATGATTTTCTTTTTTTCGTTACAAAAATCAGCACAGGAAGATGCATCGATATATAGAATGTAATGTACTATCAATACATGCAAAATATTTCGCTGGAAATTATTTGAGGCTGAAAATTACGATTTTGCATATGTTATAAAGAAAAAATACGTACACAGAGAGAGAACGGTTTTGTTGAAGTATCCAAGAATTTAACAGATACAGATCTGAAAATAATTTTGTTAAACCATCAAAATTTTTAGATAAACACTCAAATATAAAAAATTTTGACATTCTAGCAGTCAGTTTTTGAGTGTCCTATCTAGAAATTTTGATGGTCTAACAAAATTATTTTCAAATTTTGTATCTAGCTAAATTTTTGGATACTTCAACAAAACCGTTCTCTCCCTGTGCAAAATCGTTCTCTTCGTGTATGACTAGATCATTCATTAAAAAAGTAATTGAATATGCGTATCATTAATTGAAAAAATAATTAATAGTTTTTGTATACATAGAATAGTTTTTGAATATATAGATATTGGAAAAGCATTTTGAAACTTAGAAACAGAAGTAGAGTACGTAGAGTATAAAAAATTCAGCTTTCAGAACTCGCAGACAGACTACAGACAGCGAGAAGTAGATAGAACTCTGTATTTTCTATTCACAAGATTTTCTTCCACAGAAATTTTATGAATTTTAAGAATTTAAAAGATTAGATAAAAATAAACGTTGGCAATATTTCATTCTTTCGTACATTTGTTATATTAATCAGGTACAATTATAGATTATTTCGAAATCTTGTTTAAAGTGAAATACTACCATAAGATATTAAGAATATTATGAGTTTTTTTTATGGCCATAATAAGATTTAGAGGTAAAAGGCTTGGAAAACGTCATTCTGTGCCGCAATCGTTTTAGAATTGCGTTTATAAATCTCTTCTGTGTGTTGCTTGAAGACGAAAACAGGGTAGCGTCGGTTAAAGCTCGCGGAAGCCTTCGTTCGGGCGACGACGCGAGCCCACTCCTGGATTAAGGAGGTATAAAGAAAGATAGAGTGGAAAAAGGACTTGTCGGTAAGGGGGTGGGAAGTGGAGACTTGGAGAGTGAAAAGAAAGAGCGAAAGAAAGGTGGCGTTGTGTATATGTTATATCTATATACAGAACCCACTAAAGTCGGAAGACGGGGTATGAAAAGAGGCGATTTTCCGTCCGCGGTTTACGTTGCCTTTTTATTGCCAGTCAGTAGAGCGGCGACGTCGCCACCACCGCCACCCAAAGGCATCGTCGAGAGTAGCCTGAACTACGCGCGTCGAGTGCTAATTACGAATAATTATGAGTGCTAATTAAGACCTTCCTTTGTCGCGATGGCGCATGACTGTGCGTCAACGTGCCATACACGGGCGCTTTTATGACCAATATAAAACCTGTGTTAACGCTCGAGACGTCATAAAAATAATCGGTTTAAAATTCACGTTAAAAAAGCCGTTTAACAATAAATTAAATGCTTTTTAAACGATACGTGTAATAGCCATCGTTTTTCCGTAATTAAAATATACACGATTTATATAATATCCATTGACTTATCGTTCATAAATCGATCTTTTTATTCACGCTTGAATTTTCATCCAATTCCACCGATGAAACACCAACAAGAAATTGAATTAATAAAACGGAAATAATAACCGATTTATTATTGAAAGAAGTATATCTTGCGACAATTTTCGCGTTAACTTTAATTACTGTATTAGCGAAGAGGGTTGAAGACGCTGCAAAATAAGACGCGCCACTGCGCCTACTTGGCGTCCGGCGTTTATCAAACTTTCATGAAACGCGTTGAAAGAATGTCTCCAACTCGATGTCAGAATCTAATTAAGATCCGCCCCAGACGGGATTTTATCTCTCTTTCTCTCTCATCTTCGCCATCTCGGACGACGAGCTTTCGCGAGCTGCGCCATGTAACCGGGCGTCTTCTCACCCGAGCGACGCGGCGACTCGCAGCCGCCCGAGACACCAGCTAGGAGAGATAGGAGAGACTAGAAAAAGTAAAAGTCTTAATTAGTTAGCGGCTGAGATCAGAGATCGGCTCGAGGGTGGAAGGTCGATTGCCTTCAAGCTCGGTGCACGCTCGCTATCATTGTCTGTTTCACACTACATTCGTATGCTCGACTCTCGCTCTTTTTCTTTCTCTCTCTCTCTCTCTCTCTCTCTCTCTCTCTCTCTTTCTCTCTTTCTCTCTCTTTTCCTTCTCCGATGAAACCTCGGAAAAATTTCATCCCGTTAACACGATGGCCTCGTCGTTATGTGGCAGATTACTGTAATCCGTTGAGGCGTCATCCTTGCTTTACGTGAAATACATGTGCCGCAAAAGTACTTTCTTTCGTTTACATTTAGCTTTTGACACGGCAAAATTTATAGATGCGAGAAATATTTCCTTCAATGCATCTTCTGGAGGAATAAATTTTTTTAAATAAAATCGACTTTCTGGAGACCTGTTAATATTGTAGTATTGTGTGTATTGTTCTTACCATTAGTATCCACTCATCTCTATTTATTACACACACATGCAATTACATTCATTTTTATTTGTAATTAAGATAAAATAAACTCGAAGTATTCAATTTTTACAAGCATAACGCATGCTATTTTTTATGATAATATTTACTTGTTTAATCATTAAAAATACTTACATATGAAAAGTTCAAATTTACTCTGCAAATATTCAGATGGTGATTTAAGTTAAAATGCGAAAAATAAAATAAAAAAGCGACTTTGTTTTCATACAAATTCGGTCGTAATAAAACTTTCAATGTAAATTATAATTTTGAATGCAGCTAAAAGATTATGAATATAAAAGTTACAATTTTTTAATATCTCTCTCTCTCTCTCTCTCTCTTTTTTGATGCATAAAGTGTTTTTTTTATTACGGTAGTAACTTTTTTGTTGCATCGATACCTTTATTTACTTTTATATTGGATCTTATAACGTACTGCACGACAAACACTAAGAATAAACAAACGCATTGTCAAACAGACCGAAATATTTCATCGATTTTTCGATGCTGACATTCCCTGGCATTTGTGCAATAAAATGCACTCGGAGGTCGGTCGCGCAATGCCGTTTGTAGCATTGGAATCGGCGTATCTTAACGGTGATCGTCCATCATTCGAAAATCCCGTTCCCGACGTGAAACAAACCCGTCACGTGTGAAACATTGTTTTCGGGGTATCAAATAGAGTTTAAGGAGATCAAAGAAAAAATGCATAAGTCCTTGACGAAATTACGCAACGTAATTCATCGCGACTCGGTTTGCTACGCGCGATTTGTCTATGTGTGGACCATTAAACCTCCGCTCTCTCATACTCCCCCCCCCCTCTCCCCTCTCTCGTCATAGCCATTTTTTCCTCATATAATTTCTCTCGGATGAAGCGAATTCTGAGAGCTTTCGCGATCATGCCCCGCGGTCGGTGTGAAAAACTGGGCGAATTTCCACGACGAAAAGGGTTCCATTAATATCTATTAGCGAACCGTGCTCGACATCAGCCGGATTTATACATTCCCCGTTGTTCCCCTCACCATCCTTCTCCTCGATTTCAAATCCCTTTTTGAATCTTCTATTCACTGGCATATCGTCGAAGAACAGGAAAAAGATACAAGAGAACGAGCGAGGGAAGAAAATCACAGAAGGTTTTGAAATATGAGATATCATTTGTTTTCATTAATTAACGCTAAATTAGAGTGCCAGACACCGAAACTGATACATTTTCCGCTTTATTAATATTCCGACAGCACAATCCCTCGCATTTACCATCAGTTTTCACTTCTGCGTAAATATTTCGTCACCTGTTCTATTATGAGGAAGACGAGAGGAATTTCGTTGCCTCGCGATGCTGTTCAAGTTCTATTTCTGGACTTCCGAGCATAGATCGATTGGAAGGGTTTGCAAGTTATACTTGGAAGATACGTAACAAAATTTCATCAAAAGTTTTGCAGATCTTTTTAAATTGCAGGATGTTTGAAATTAGAGAAGACAGTCCAATGACGATTTTATTTTTATATTCTATATAGATATATTCGAATTTTTATAGATCGAAATTGTGTAACTTTATATAAAATTTTATTTGCTGCAAAATGAATTCATCGATATTATAAATATTACTCAACAAATTTATTGTTAAAGTAACTCGCACATTCACCACAGTATTAAAAATTTTTTGTGCTTATTTAATCCCTTTTTTATATCTCGTGTATTTCGAACGTTACATAAATATAAAGACGCGATCAAAGTATTTTTATTGGCGTATCTTATTCACCGTTTGAGCTAAAGGGATTGTTTTCGTCGCTTTATTTCAATCCTCTTATCAAAGCGGCTGTGCTTCCAATTTCCCGGGCGCTTTTATGCACTTTGAACGATGCGCTTAATTCACCGAATAAACGCCTCCGCGCTTTTTCTCCCGTACGGCCGCGCGCACGTAATTTGCTCGAAAAAGCGGCCCTACGACTCATCCCTATCGAGGCCAAAAAGCAGCGGTGACTTGCGAAGCGTATTCGAATTCAAAGGGTTCGTAATTAATCGACGTGAGCATGTTGTAACAATCGTTGCTGAAACTTTCGTCTATCATCCTGAAACGGGTACGGTTTCGAATTTCCTTTTATGCACGTCCGGCAATGAGATTCAAAAAATACAATGACATTATAGAAAGCTGAAAAAACATTTGCGCGCACAAGAATAAATGATGTATACATGTGTATACATCGAAAATCGAATCGAAAACGGTATTAACGTTTTACATTCGCTTTTTTATTTCGGTTTATTATACTTTTCACAAGTGATTATTTTTCGTTACGCATTTGTTATCATGGAATAACAGTGGAATATATTGACACTGATGTAAATTTCAATGCACGTTCCAGTAGACAACAAGTAAACGGGTTTGATAATCCTCTTGCGTAGCATTTGTTGTCATAAATCAAATTAACGTAGAAATTCGTCGGGAAAACGTGAAAACGTTTATTCAGCTATAAAGTCATAATAGCATCATATCGGAGTGTATCATAAAATAGTAAAATCTCAAATAAGCTTTCAGTCAGTTGTTCAATTGATTGAAAGAATATAAAAGCTGCATATGATTTATCATAATCCCAGCGTGCGTTTACAATTATACTTTTATTACACTTTATTTTATGGTAAATCCTACATTGAAACGTTTGTTTCATTAGCTAAGAATTCTATCAATAATGAGAGTGACTTGATTTTCTAGTAGAATGACAGTGAAGTAGAGAAGTTTACATGACACAGAAATTACTGTAGAGCCTCTAATTGTGACTAATGCATTCTTAATTGCCTGATTTACATTTTGCATGCTTTAGCATGCGACTTCTTTTCTTTGTTAACAAAAATTAATTTGGGATTAGCATACCAGAGCTCAGCGCAACGTTCACGTACTTAATAACAGCTGCAGAAGCAAAAATATTCGCGTACTGTTACTATTGTGACGTATGATACTTGCGCGTAATTGTACACGATTTATATACATATATGCGGGACGTTATGACTGACATATATTTTATAATAACATTTTTGTATAAAAATTTCATGAAACAACCACGTCGTTTATCATATAAAGCTATTTAAATTATTGTAAGTCGTATTTAATTTAGAAGTGACTGGCAATAAAATTAATTGAAATATCTGTACTCAGATTCAGTAATATTAAAAGAACAGAAAAATAGAAAATAGAAAAATAGAATTCAGGATTTTATTAAAACAAAGGCTGACCATATCTGTTTCTTTAATAATAAAAGTTCCATTGTTTGATGTAATAACTGGAGTCACAATGTATATTAATGTATTTTCTCGAAGTCTCAAAAGGATTAAATATCTTGGAAGCTCAGCCAATGTTTTCATTAAAATGCCATAATTTATACTATCAAAATCTTTGATACCGCAGGCGAATGCATTTCCGGATTTTCTTCGCGTAGATCTCCTCGACACGGTGCTTTCGCGGTTCCCAATTCTGCGAGTTTGCCTATCATCCGGTTGCATCTCTTAAACTTATTTAAGTTTCACCCATATTTTATCCCGAAGCGGACGATACTTTGAAGAATACGACGAACCACTCTCGCAGTGAAATCTTACCGGCTACAGCGAACGCTATCGTATGGCCCATCCACGCCGAAAATCCACGTAATCTTCGAAAGCGTCTCTCGATTCCGGAAACGATTGCGGGGAACGATAAGAAGAATGACGTAAAATAAAAGAGGAATTGTGTATTTCGTAAATTCTGTTGTTAGAATCGATCCTCGAATAATCCCGCTTAAGCGTAATTTCGTATACGATGCGAATCCGATTTAATATCGAACGGTGGCTCTTCGCTTACAAGTGCGAAGTGTATAATCGGATATCGTCTCCATAGTTACTACATGGAAAGAACGATTTTACTGAAGTATTTAAAAATTTAGTTAGATACACATTTGAAAATAATTTTATTGGACCATCAAAGTAATTAAAATAAAAATAATTGTGTAAAATATTCAAACTGATTATTATAGAATGTCAAAACTTTTGGTAATAATATTATTATTATTATTATTATTACGCTTGAACGTTTTACATAATTATTTTGATGGTCCAATAAAATTATTTTCAAATCTGTACCTAGCTAAAATTTTTAAATATTTCAGCGATATTCGTTCTTTCCATGTATGATCCATTAATACACTCTTCTCTCTGCCATGATTGTTTTTCGTACATTAACTTTTATACATTAAAATTATTTTGTTTCGCGATGTTGCGTTTTTTATTTTAATACAATTTTAAATTGTTAAAAGTTATACACCGAGTATATACATCGAGAAGCGTATTCTAACTTTTTTAAGAATATCAGAAATTTTCTTTACATGAATTCGTGAATATTTCATATCGAACCTAGTATTGAATTAAATTCACTACTTCGGAAATAATTTTTTCGAAGTAGATTTTAAGAAAAGTTAAGAACAAAAAAGTAATTTTTTCCTTAGAGAAAATATTTTTTTAACGAATTACTCCTTAAGTTATTTAATTATTAATTACGGTTTACAATGACTTAGTAAAGTTATGTAAATAAAAACATTTTTTTAAATCTGTCATTGTGTCCTCAATTAATACCATAAAGGTTGTTTTGATTGATGGAATTGATGTCTACAAGTTTCGTCTTGCAACTTCAGAATGTAACATTTTCTTTATGCACTGAAAGTGTAATGAAAGACAGCAGTAAAACGCAGATGATCTGCGATAAAAATTTAGACGAATAAATGATTACATAACATACATGTTCTCATTCCGCAGAATAGGGACTGGGGACGATATTGTTTTTCACGAGCTCCGTGTGCGCGTACGTCGGGCTCGGCGCCCAATCGTACTTCCGCTTTATATCGAGTGCTATTTTGGATGATTTATCGACGAGACGCTTTCGTCGCTGCTAGCTGGATATCGGCTCTTCCTCCCTTTTTTTATGTTCCTCCCTACCGAATGCATCGAGAGCGACGCTCTCGATCACCAGCAGCGTTTATCCTCGCTGCGCAGCCTTCGCCACGTTCGCCTCTCCTCCTCTTGCTCTTTCTCTCCACCCTTCTCTCACTCTATACCGTCACTCCGAGTGACAAGCCCTTGTCACTTCCTCTCTTCCCCTTGGCTGGGACCGGCCGGCTGCACATTTCGACGTTCGGCTGATTTTAAAAAAGTGAGAAAAGGAAGGCAAAAACTCTCTCTCTCTCTCTCTCTCTAAAAGAAGAGAGTGACAGAAGGAAGCGACAAATTTGCGAAGAGAAAACGACGTAAAGCCGTATGATCGATAAATGACCTCTTTCGTTTTATTTGTTTTGCAGATTCTACCGTGCCGGTGGGCCTTTGTCTGCTGATCGAGAAAGGACTGTCTGTGGTGAGTGAATTTTTCTTCCAAATATTTTGGTATACATATGTATAAGGGTCGTACGAGCGGAAAGTGAGCAAATCCAATATCCGGGTAATCGACTGAACGATAGTCGTGCGATACCGCAGCTCGTTCGACAAGGGAGGCGTTACATTGTAATTTATTGCCCCTAATAGCGTCGACGCTTTTGCATTGTATCGATTGGAAATAAAAAAAAAATCGACGAGGTTGCATCACCAACAGCTTTGTGAAATTTCACGTTGATTAATTTATTTATTCTCTCTATAGTTTACGAGATAATCACTGTAATCACAGATTTTTATTAATCTACATCGATATTATGTTTTATTCAAAGCTATACACGTATCTTAAAGAGCATATTTATAAATGATTAAAAAGAAGAAATGATTAATACTAAGAAACAAAATGTATATTTAAGTGAAAATATTATTCATTTTATATTTATTACTATAAATTTGATTATATAATTAAGGAACCTTTTTAAATATTTCCAAAATGTTGATATTTATGCTATTTTTTAAAATATGCTTAAACAAGACTAATTAAATTATATCTTATTTAACATAGACTTATGAAGTCAGAGCGATGACTTGGGTAATAAGCAAGCAATTGCATTCTATTAAATTCGTTCGCGTTCTTCGGAAATGAATGCGTTCAAGTTTTGTTGTATGAAGTCCTAGATAATCAAAAGCGAGAAAGAGAATTCTTGACTCGTAGGGAAGTCATCTCTCGTTCGTGCGCTTTTTCGCTTCTTGTAACACCCGCAGTGAGCATCGAAGAGAACAACCAGAAATAAAGGGAAAGACAAAGTCAAAGAGAAATAAACACGAGAAACTGAGAGATACATTGCACGCTTTTCACCTCTGACTGGTTATTTTTTCTTTTTTTTTTTTGTAGAGGAACGGAGAACTAAATAATATAATGATATGGGGAACTCGCGACAAGTAACTTTCTACAACCAAGGAAAAGTACTGAAACTGGGGAGACATTTATTGCATTTTCCCCTTCCTTGAGCTTTCTTGAGCTTGGTGAACTGTCGATGAACTGTCGAGTCCACCTCTGTGAAATATTCTAAAACATTGCTGTGTGTTCGCGGCAATAAGAAGAGTATATTTTATTTCATAAATTGTTCTAATCTGTCATGATGAAAAATATACTTGTTTGCTATATATATACATTTTATCATAAAATATTTAAATTTACTTTTTTTATTCAGTTTGGGGGTTCTTTTATGAACGTTATCTACTATCTAGTATTATATTTTTATTGATAAATTGTATTGATAAAAATATGATGTACAATTAATGTGTTGTATAGTATAATATAAAATATTGTATCAATTTTTATCATTAAAGATAAATGGAACTTTAAAAAACAATGCTCTTTTATAATAATTATATCATCGCAGATTAGTAATGAGGTTTTTTTACTGTCTCTTTTGACAATCATTATAACGTCCAAGAATACTGCTCAATTGAAGTTTGCGGACAAATCAATTCGATCGATTTGACGATTCCTCGGCTAGCAGATAAACGCGGTGATATTTTTCCCGGTGAAAGTCGACGGTGCCATACATAGTGCTTTATCTACACCGATAATACCGGCAGGGGTTTAACATCGAATCTCTCGCACACTGTTCTCTTATCGCCCTGTCGTAAAGATCGTCACTGTTGAAATGTCCGATTATCGTCGCTGCGTGTAGTTGTCGATTCTAGTCATCACGTAAATTAACAACTATGTAAGGAAATGAATAATGATTGCATGACGGGGAGATTATATGCAATCATTCATTTCCTTACATATTTAGTATAAACGTTTAAACCATAATGTAGATATATTTCTAATTACGTTATACGGCAATTCCGCGATGATCGAATGTGAATCGAAAAGTTGTCCTAGATTAAAGTAATCGCGGATGAAGATATAAATTTTCAATTATTTTGCGTAATGAAACTTCAGTAAAATTGCAATATTAGAAACAGCAATCTATCAAGTTAAGAATAATTAATTTTGGCAAGTACATATCAATTTATATTCATATTAATATTCTCTTGTATATGGGATATAAATGCCAATAACATATAAATGCCTTCGTACATATGCAATTACTTAACGTGATGTATAATCAGCTCGATACAATTCACAATGTCTGTCCAAGCATCGAACTCAATTGCCGATCTCCTTTTCTGAAATGAAATCCATTGATATACAAACGCTATTGCCGATACTCGCCAGCGCACGCAATAATTACTCACTGATTAATCGTCAGCCGCTAATCGACTAATAATTCGGCTAATGACGAACGCATAATTACAACGTTGTATGAATAATTCGGTCAGAGCGAAGTGCGCAGTTCCCCTATGAATAATATATAGCAAATTAATACTCAGAACTATAACATATCGCACGCAGATAACTTATTTCCCGTTTTCGCATGTATTTTCACCATTTATGTGATCGCGCTTATTCGAATGAAATTGTCGGGTTTTATTATGCGACCTGCATGTTCAATTCGTGCCGTTTAATAATTTAAACACGTAGTTATCTGATGGCATGAAAACTTATCGGCCATGTTCGGTTGCAAGTTATATTTTTTAACTGCCGTGTTAACTGTGACAATGATATGCGGCGCGCCAGTATTAAAGATATGATGACTTTCATAATAAATATATGCATTTTCGGGACATAGAGTCCAGGCTTTATTCAGCATTTACGCTTTGTACTTAGCTTTAATAAATAGATAAATAAATATATTTCAAATAATTACGTTAATAAAATAATTCTTATTTATAAATTTAACGAAATGGTGTTTCAACAATAATATTTACATTTTAAAACATTAATATTATTATTGAATTAATAAAATTTTTTTATTTCTTTAAGTACTTATTATACAGTTATATTATATATTTACACAAAAAAATTCTATTGTTAATAATTTTCATTATTAATTAAAAAACTTCATCTATATGATTAAGTTTGTTTTTGCTGATTCTATTGTGTTATTTGTACAGGATCGTAATGGTTTGTATTGTACAAATTTTTAAATATTCAATATGCATCTATCTTCATATCAAATTTATGGTATTCTTTTGTACATCATAATTGGGTCAAGCGCTCAATAAATATTTAACCGGAAAACATGCTTTCTGTTTTCCACGATTTCATTCGGATACTCGATGATCATCACGAGTGGATTTTAATTTTCAATTCATGTGATACCGTTTATCCGTTACATATTTTTTGAGTTTTATTATTTTAGATATGCGTATATTGCACTCTTTGTTTTTTATTGATAAAATTTTTATTAAGTTTTAGGGTTGTCAAGTCACAATTTTAAATAATTGAAAACAATTACGATTTATATAATAGAGTGTGAAGACAATGACTTTAAATCAAAATAAAATAATATACTTCAAATATATACATATATATATATATATATTTCAAATATATAAATATATAAATATATATATGTATATATCAAATGAAAGTCAGTACTGAATGGAAATTGTGTAAAAAAATATATAGTATGTATTGGTAAAAACTAAATATAGACATTTGTTTGTCAGCCTTTTATAAGCTTAAAATAATTGTACACTTTTATTTTGTGCATTTAGTTTAAACTATCATTTTATTACAAATATAAGTTTTTATTGTTTTGTACATTAGACTATGATAATGTAAATAACCATTAAATATATATATATATATATTTTAGTTTTTTTATTATTTGACTCACAATTAAGTATTTTAAATATTAAAGATATTTATTGATAATTTTTAGGACATATTGATATTCTATCAAATATTAAAGACATTCGTTGATAATTTTTAAGACATGATATTCATCAAATTTCACAAATCGATAACACTGAAAAAAATTTTATCAATTTTGGTATCTCTGTTATATCCAATGTAGACGTAATAATTCTTATTATTTTGTTAATTTTATTACTGAAGATGACTTCAACAAAGGATTAAAATATCTATTATATTTAATTTTTATCAATACATTTACATAATTCCATCCAGTGTTGGCTTTCATGGACTTCATTTAAAATTACATTTTATCATGATTATATATTCTATAGACTTGAATATAATATAAATTGTAGGTTTTTAAAAATCATTTCTAACGAAACTTATTAATTAATATAAAATTCGCTAAACAACACGCTTTCGATGGAATTTTTTTAACGGTTCTCTGAGGATCTCCCTTGCATCCTTCACCAACTGAGTTCCGAAGGAACTGTAAAACTGCATTCTTTATGAAATGTACCGTTAGTCTTTAAGGGTAATTACTTCAGATACAAAACTTCGCAAAGTATGAGACTATAAAACAAGAAGTTTTTGCAGCCAGGCCTGCAGTGCGCGACGCGGAAGCGAAATATTTTCCGGGCGAGCGAATGTTTCTCACCGCGAGCGTCAGTGTTTGTTTCCGCGCCATAATAACTTGCCGGTGATAAATCACGCTCATGCGATACTTTGTCAAACGGGTCCGACAGCGCGTTTAAATAATTAACCTTTTGTCCCGGACGGGTGTGTAATTTTTTATTGAATCCTATAACAGCAGCCAACTGCGCTATTGCACGGATGAAATACCGTGATTCAATATTGTGAGCGTTGTGACGACGACTGTGATTTATGTCCTCCTTTGTAACACATTTTGTTCTGATAATTAATCTCGTAGTAATCTCACGTAGTAATCTTTTGCATATTCGCGATAATTTCATTCATGTTATTGCTCTTTATAATTCTACTCTTTGCTATATAAAAATGTCGCCCTTTTAGACGCTGTGCACGTTTTTATATATTGTATGTATAACTTGTGTATTGGATTCAAAAGTAATTTTAAACGAAAATTAAGCTCTACATATTAACGATATTTTTATGGAAATTCAATTTCTACAAAGAATCAAGCATTTGTACTTTTTCATTTTGAATATAAGATTATAAAAATGTATTATTAATAACTTAGTTGAATTTCATCAATCCATCATCTCCATCGTAATAAGAGAGATACACAAATTTAAATAAATCATTGCGGAATTAATTTAAGTTTTTGTTTATTTCACCATAAAGGCAAATTACATTTTGCTGCCAATATATTATGTACACCAACGTGTCAATGATTTACGCCCATCAGAATCCCGTGCATTTGCAACCGAGCACGTTGAAAGCCCAAACAGAGAAACAGGGTTGTTTACTTAATGAAATACAAAATTATAAATATATCAGTGCAGAGTTTATATAACCGTAATAATTTTCCGCTATCTTTGCACGTTTCATAATATTTGCAATGTTTCGTAGTATTAAATTGTTTACACGGATATTTACTAAATGAATAATCTTTCGCAGTTATACGATATATAATCATAAAATAATTTAATAGCTTGTTCTAAGAATTGTCACAAAAATTCTTTTTTAAAAATTCTCTTTTTTAAAATACTCAGATTGCAATTTATTTTTATAAAACTTTACACGATGCTACGAATGCGCCGAAACTAATAATGTTTATATAAAAGAATTTTTTACTGAAAGCATTGTATTGAAACCTATCTAAATACATACAATTTTACATGGAGTAAGAAAATTGTACATGTTTGGATAGGTATCGCTGTCTTCGTGACCATCTAGATATGGGAATCATATTTCTCGACAATTGATATCAAAATTAAGTAGTAGACAGAAATTCAATCTTGTCGTAATCGATATATATTTTTTTTAAATTTACCTTTGACTCAGTATGGCGATCTTTTACACCTTTCTGAAAGGTATGAGAGTCCGCCTGTCTTAGGAATAAAGATATTAACTATCGATTGCAACAACATTCAGTACAACGCTTTCAGTAAAAAAATCAAAATCTGCAATATTTTGAAAAGCCCTCCCTTTCAAGCGACAGCGACCGGGCTTAAATATATATATATGTATTGTTTTTACATTTTACATGAAATAAAAGGTTACTCACTTCCGCTATGAGTAACAAAATACTGTTATGGGTAACAAAATCACTACAGTGACCTCTTGGTCTAATATAAAATTCCGTGAAATATAAATTGGATTTCATGTCATTTAACATAAATTACTTTAATTGACATAAATTTAATTATTAATTGAGACAAAAGATGACAAAATATAAGAACAAAATTGACACGTTACAAGACAGACTGTCACGAACACATACAATTATTATTTGTGAATTTTTTAATTTAATGAAATTTATTATATAACTAAAATTAGCTATTAAAAAACGTTCCATGATGGATCGAATTTTTTTATTAATATATTATATTCTCATAATGTTCTTAATTGATACGCTTAATGCAATATAAACTATAGCAATATAATGATTTCTAATTTTTTCTTTACGAGTTTTGTCTTCGCATAAATATATTCCTTTATGAAAGGATGTACTCGCACAAATGATAAATGATAATACATTCAAGATTAAATGATCTGAATTTAATAATCTAATTTGTCTTAGAGTTTCTCTATTTTAAGATAACGGATCGATACGATGTCATATATATATTTATATATATATATATATATCTATAATATTATATTGGCATTAATTAAATATATAAATTCATCTAAATATCATAACTAGTACAATTTTTTTCATAAATCCGTTATATCAATAAAAGAAAATTATTTTATTATATATACACTCATCGATCGATGCGCAGCGACGGAATTATCAGCTACATTGACTACAATTCCATAACATACGAATATAATATTCAAATTAAACCAAAATTCAAAAGATAATTAATATTTTTAAAAATAATTATTATACGTGTCGAATTTTATATTTATTTTTAAATAGATATAATGTTTAGTATAATATGTAATTTAATAAAAAGCTTTTCTTAAATACAAGTTTTTAAGAATTTATGTATCAAATTCTTTTTTTCTGATCTTTCTTAAATCAAATAAACAAATAAATGCTTAATATTATTAATAATTAATTTATATAAACGATAAATTACTTACCCCAAGGTTGCTCCGTCGGCACCTGATGCCTCTCCTAGGCCTCCTCTTCCTCTGAGGATATTTAAGTTGTAGTCTTTTCTTCACATGGCACTCACTGACGAAAAACACTCGTGAATAATTACGATTAGGCATATAAATAATTACGGATTAATTATAAGTAAAAGTTTTTCATGCGACACTGTACGCGGTATTTCTGTTTATAAAGTCCGTGATAAAATATCTACACAGCTCGTTGGGAGCCTGCACTTTAAATCGACAAATAAGTTGGAAATCAAATGGGTCTTAGAAAAAGTCTTTTAATCTGATTACTTGCACGCCATTTCCGAACGCGACGCGTCACGACAAACTGACTGCAGTTCGTTTATTCAGTTAAATCGGCAGCGTTAGCTTCGTTGGGCTTTTAGATATTGAGCTTTTCCGTCGCGTTAAAATGTATCTGTGGAAGGATATGAATTAACAAATAAAAATACTCGCAAAAAGAAATATCGAGCACACGTAAATACTACATGAAACATTTAATGCATAATTGCTAACTATTTATAGAAATCGAGGAATGATAGATAACGCTATATAGATCTATCTATTCGAGTATTGTTATGTGAAGGTAATCTTCTGTACACAGTGACGCGATACATCACACAAAAACAAATATCGTGGTCGTATGTCAACTGATTTATTACCGCACGAATATTTGATATTTTATAAATTTATTCTGTTTCTTGTATTTAAAATTAATTTTGATAAATGTTTGTCGGAAAATGTCTTTTAATACAATATCTTGTAAAAATTATTTCAATTGATGTGTGTCGGAGATAAATACACAGAGAGAAAGATTTATTTGGATGCAACACATTCCTATTTATGTTTATTTCATTGAAACAATTTAATTTTGAACGAAAACTATATTGTTTAATCCTAAAAATTTAACTTGAATGCAATCAATTGCATTTCTTAAATTAAAGAATCGATTTTGTTGGACTATTCCAATGATTACATTTATTAAATTTAAAGAAATTTTCTCTATGTGTTTTTTCATCATAAATACTATTGAATTACCAATGCTTTCTATTATGCTTTCCTTTAACTGACTTATTTTAGCCAACGTTTCATTCTTTCGTCAATCCGAAAATTATATAATCAACGAAAAATACAAGACATATGTATTTGAATGAACAATTATTATGTTAAAGAACTAACTACTGATATCACGGTGCATAAATTAAACAAAATGTGAGTAAAAAAGCATAAATTAAAGTTCCTATTCTTTATCATTTTGATTCTGCTGCGAAACGATAAAATGCACGATATACGTATACATATTTTTTCGAACAGTCGTATCTCGACATGCTTATACTCACAATTAATAATGACAAGTTAATAATGACAATTAAATGATCGCGATATGTTTATAGAAATAATCGGATTTTCTCGTGTCTCGAAAATTGTCGTGTTTCGAAAGATAACGGCGACACACGGAGCAGTTCACGGCACTACTTACTCGTACGAGTCTCGCGCCATGAATGACAATAGAGATGCCCTTGGCTACGCAGCGACGCGGTGACGCGGTATAACAGACGTTGAGTCGAGCAGTTCTACGAAAAGTTTAATACGTCAAGCCGAATTTAAACAAGCTGAATTTAACAAAGCCGTTATGTATCATTCGTTTGCTACGTAGTCTTTCGGAACGGTTGGCGCGTAACCTTCACCTTGTAGTTCCGAAAAATCGTTGTATTCTATTGTCATTCGCTCAGTAATTGTCGAACAGTTAGATGCGACTGCTCTCTGTTTCGTATTATTATATTTCTCGAATTGTGATCGCGGCAAGTACGGAAAAATGTTTAGTGCGGTCGTTCCGTGTGAATATTTGACGATTCTTTACTTGTGCGATTAACTTCTATAGTTATCTATAATTATTATATACGAGCTATTTATTGAAATATGTGCATGTTTTGTGCATTTACGCAATTTAAAGTATATTTAAGTATATTTAAAGTATATTTAAAGATATAATTTAAAAAAAATAAAGAATGTATTGTTAACTTATTAGAAGTGTAGTATTTCAGTATTTATGAGATAGCTGATATTATATTTTAACGATGCTTTATAATTCAAATCTCTTACATAAAATGCAAACGACAAAAATGTATTCATAAATTTTAGATGTAATTTAAGTATCAAGACATTTTATCAAGGTATATATTTTTCTCAAATTTTTTCATTTCCCAGCCAATTCACCGTGAAATACTTTAATATTTTCTAATATAAATTGTAAATTCTTCTTTGCATTAAGTAACTTGTACAAGAAAATGCTTATTATATAGAATTTGCTTGTAAAACACTACGTCCATCAGTTTAGCTCCTCCGCCGTCATTTTACGTCGACGATGTTGTGTGCCATACGCATTGTATGCAAGCCACTTCCTGTTGTAACTCTTTATGTTCTGTCGCAGGATATCATAGCTCATGGCACGGGAATGGTGTTCCATGTCATAAACCTCGTTGTGATGGTACTGATGCCGATGGTGGTCATTCACGTGAAGGATTCCGGATTCAGCTTGGGTAAGTGCCATTTTACGTATCGTTTCACTTGCGAATTTCGTGCACTCGCATCCACGATACTACTTACTTGATTATTTATGTGTAGCGATCGGGATTTGATTAAAATAATTTACATAAATAATATTTTCGTATTATTTATGTCGTGATTGGAACAATCATCGTTGTGCACATAAAGAACTGTAATTTTACGCAGTCACCGTGATTTTCGAAATCATTTACGTATTCCCGAGCGCTTTTTATATAAATTCGTTTCTTTTTATGGTGATATACAATTAATCCGTTCGCATACATCACATTTCTTTATTGTATGTACGGTGTGTATACAATATTTATGAGTTTACGAATATATCATTCATCTACGAATAATTTTGTTAAAGCATCTAAAAAATTAAGTATAGATATAGAAAATAACTTTATTGGATTATCAAAACAATTGCAAAAGTTTTAACATTCTAGACTTTTCTGTTAGCTGTCACAGCTATTTTACAGCTGCCTGCGCAGCCAAAATAGCTGGCTGCGATTTGGCTTTTCTGTTAGTTGTTATAATAGTTATTAGCAGTTATTAATACAACTAAAATAGTTTTGGCTGCAATTAAGGCTGGCAGGGCGTTATAATACTAGCTATATTTTTGCTATCGCAATCAGCTAAATAGTCAGATCGTGTTACTTAGGCAGAGTGTTTTTGACGTATCACCTATTAATGACAGATCCCTAAAGTCTTTTTAAGATAAACATTTTAATGTCCAGGCTAAATATTTTCTTAAGCATAGTAATAAATATCAATAGTTAGAAATATCAGTAATTTTATCTTTACTTGCGTAATGTTTATATTAATATTAACAATTATAAGTTTGACATTTTGGAATTAGATTTTTTTTTATTTCAAAATGACTTCAAAAATCTGTCGTCAGTAAGTGCGGCGAGTCTAAAACTGTATATTGAACTATAGTATAATTTAATTTTAATTTTTTTTATCTATCATTTCTGTATATATTATAGCATGCCATATTTATTCTCGAAGGAGAGATCAAAAATTCTATTTAAATGCAATATGTATGGTCATCCACGCATCAGATCGATGCGTCCGGTAGCGCCGCGGAGGGTTGCAAAGTTCATATGCAAATGCAATTACCTCGTGTTCTCTTTTATCTACAACTTCACGAGTTTTCGAACCATTCGTTTCGCGTTAGTCCATTAAGACAAACGGTTGTATTAGACATTTTAATTCACTTCTAATTTTTAAACTGAAAGCGTGAAATTGTGTATAATCTCATTACAGCGCTCATCAATTAAATCACAGATCTAATCGCAATCTTATTCTTTTTCCTTGGATTACGTGTCATAGTCTCTTTTTGTTCGAAGAAAAGTAATTAAAACGTAACTACGTTTGCGAGCGCTGAAGCAGCACTTTTGTCTAATTAAAGGAATTTAAATTAATTCTTTTGGTACAGACGCACTCTGTAAGCGATCGATTCGATAGGTGTATTGTCGCGCGCGGCGATCTAATTTAGTTTTTCATTCTGAATGACGAATAATCGCAAGGAAAACGTCGGAACTTTATGGAAAATCGTCTGGACTTTAATTAAAAGATCTTTAATCGCAGTCGACGGGAGGTACCGAGCGTAATAAGCCAGTGTTCTCCCGGTAATTCTGCTTGGCATTGTAGTTTTTAATATTCTCTGTCATTTGACATAAAGATACAGATAAATTTACGTAAATGCCAATTTCTTGAATCAAATCAACGCCTTTTTAAAAATATTCGTTAGAATCCTCGAAGAAGAAATCTTATATTGTCAACTCTGTATTATTATCGAGGAGTATCTCAATCATTCTTTTACGATGCTTTAAAGTTGAAGAAGCTTTTGATTCTGTCGTGATATTCGACTATCAGTAGTTTCTGATATGGTCGATGGCAGAAAGAGAGAAAAGATTTGCCGATTGATCGCAGTTTGAATAAAACGACAAAACGCAAGCTTGCGGAGAATAGAGTTGTCAGACTTCGAAGCACTGACAAAGAAAGATCTTTTAGCTTTACGGAAAATATATTCATGTTGTAGTAAAGTTAATTATATATGTGTAGCCTCATTAGGTGCCTTGCTTCAGCTTTTAATAGATTATCTTTAGTCAGTTTTTTAAGACGTACAAAAAGGAAATGAACGGAAATGAAAAACAGTTTCTTTTCTTTTAAGATCGAGAAAGTAATATCATTTCTTTTATTTCCTTATTACTAATCTTGGTATCAAAATTCTTGATAAAGTGGCAAAATGGACAAATTTCAGTTTTAATCGTTATTATAAATGAATATTCGCGAGAACATTAAGACATTAAATTGTGAATAATTTGAAGTTCGATCGCAGAAAGTTTCTTTTAGTCATTCTTCGCAGTCGCGATTTCACACCAGAGAACTCTCAGATTGAACGGTAATGGATGACAATGAAACTTCAAAGTTGGATCGAAGCTTTTGAACTTTGACAGGAGAACATATGACCTTCTATCATCGGGGATGCAGTGTAGTCGAAGGTGAAGGATCGTCATGCTTCAAACTCCGCGAGATTTACTTTGCTACTACGAAACTGGAAGTGTTACTGTTCTTGCGGATATTAGATCATTTGAAAACTCCTTATCCTAATAACTGTGATAGTTATAAATTAGGTTGCATAAACTTATTACGGAGTAGCAACTATACTATAATATTCTTTATTAAGAGTTAATAGTGTAATATAAAAAGGTTAATAAAAATATTTTTTAATTATATTAATAAGATACAGAAGAAAAGTTATTATTATTATTATATTTATATAACCAGATAAAAAAGCACTAGGAAAGATACACAAGCGCACAAAATAATTATATAAGACAATTTATAAATAATTTTATGTTAATGACAATGCTGCAAAAAGATTTAACATTCTAATAATCGATTTGAACACCATATAACGTAATAGGTTTGTTTGCGTTGATTGCACTTTTTGCACTCAGTATCTTTGCTTTCTGTCTTTCTTTCTCTCTTCAACATCCGAATATATTTATCTCTTTTATGTGAAAAAATTTTTGAAGACTTTAAACAACGCGAACAAATCTAATTATTTTGATAATTCAAACAAAATTATTTTTTATTTGTATCTAGTTAAATTTTTAAATACTTTAACGTTCTTTCTGTGCGTATCTTAATTAAAACTGCCATTTTATTTAAAATGAACTTCTATACATGTTTGCATACAAGCAGGATAAAATGTATGAAAGCACTTAAAGAAACAGCAACAGAAAGATAGGGAAGAAAGGGACGTTTTGTCAGTCACATGTAGGTAATACTTAAAAAGGAAGTAGTTCTCGGTGAAAATCTAGAAATCTTTGACGAACGTCCAAGAAATCCTTGGAGCCTTATTTTCCTTTTTTAGTTTCGTCCGTAAATCGTCGGGGACGGGTATCTCGGGGGAATCCTTGTTGGCGTGAATGCATCTTTACATCTCGGCTCGCGTAAAGACATCAAGATCCCGGTGTCTACGAGTGAATACACTTTTGAGTATATGTTCTCGTATACATCGTCTTGCCCAAGATGCCCTCGTTGAAGGGCATCTTGGGCAAAAGAGCGACAGAGGAGTACTTCCGGCGGCGCAAAAAAAGAAGAGAGAGAGAGAGAGAGAGAGAGAGAGAAAGAGAGAGAGAGACTGTGAAAGAGTCCAGGTTGTCCAGACGCTTGAACCAAAGCCACTGCACTTCCGCTCGTAAAGCGCATTCGGCTACGACTACGGAAAGTTTTAAGAAGCGCTTAGAGAGTCTAAACTCATGTGAATCCTTGCCTTTCGTGCCGCTGCGGTTTCCAGCTTCCTCCTCACGTCGCTTATATAAAAGGATCTGTTGTGGTGAATTCTTCTTAAGTGCTGACATATACATTGTTCTCTTTATATAGAAGAATCTTTTTGAATTTATTGTATATTGTATATTGTTTTTATATTTATTAATTACTATCGTTGTAGTCATCTTCGATTCCCTGTATAATGATATATAATCGATCTGCAGTCATTACTATTAGAATTTCATTTTAGTAAAAAATTAATCTTTTTGTATTTAGCTAGTTATTTATAATTAAGTTATTAAGGGAATTATTTAATTTTCTTGTGTGTGTGTGTGTGATTCTGCCTGCCTGTCCTATCGAAATTGTATCGTTTCACGTATGCTTCGACAATCATTGTTGTCATGTCCACACGGTGATTGTTTTTTTTTTTTTCAAATGCGAACGTCGAACGATTTAATTCTCCTGATCGGGTTCCTCGTTTGGTTGGAACTACTGGGTTGAAACACACAAAAAACTGCAGTGAGAGAACTGAGGGGTGCGACGCGACACGTAGCACATTGCCGTCGACCGCCGTAATCACGATGGTCGATGCGAAAGCATCGTCAACTATCGGACGTCGAATTTCGCTCATTCGGAAGTGCTTCTACAACGACAGACGAGCGTGCTGTGTTTTTTTTTCTGTTGATACTGCGAAACGTGACACCCGATAGAAATGCGACATGGACATCCTATGACCTTTCAACTAACGCTCTTTCTCGTTTCTACGACCTCCCTGTCTGCGCCTCGTTGTCGCTCTTGCAACCGCACTCGTCCATCCGCACTTTCCCATGCAGCAGATACCCGTAAATGCAGTAAAAGGCGTCGAGTGTTTGCCGCACAGTTAAGTGGTACCATATTGTCGTATAGAGAGGGTTCTCGTCTTTAGTTTGATGATTGGGCAATGGGAGTACGTGTCGATGTAAATACAATTGTGTACTGAAAACCTCGTTCATTGAAAATAGATCATATAACAGCACTCGTGAATAGTAATTATTGAATTGACTAAAAATATTTTTCATGGATAATGTAGATATATTTTACGGATATTATATATTTGCGACGAATACTTCTATTTAGAACACTAAATATGCAGAATTTTTGCTGGTGGAGATTGATTCAGTAGAAAAGTCGACCATTGGTCAGACATGAAAGAAAACTTTGCGATTTTGACTTCTAATTAGCTTCTCACCCTCTTTTAACTTACAAAATAATCAGTTATGCTTTACTTTATACATTTTTTGATCGGAGAGAAATGTTCAATAAAATTATTATTAAATTAACTTACAATTAGATGTGTTTATAGACAAAACGTTTTATTTTATTTTAATGCTTTTTAAATTTGATTTTATGAAAACGAGACATTCACGCTTGTATGCTGCAATTTATCTCATACTCCATCATCTAAATATAATGTATAATATTTTAATTAAATTTTGAATATATTCCAATTAAGAATTTTCTTCTATTTGGTATTCTTCTTTGCTCTCTGACGTTAATTTACGCTACTTTATTCAAATTTCTAGCCAAATTATAAATGACATAATTATACGGCAACATTTAATATCTAAATTTTCTATTTTATGTTGAATTTGTGATATCTATTATGCGTCCTTAATTTTCGTTATAATTTTAAGTGCGATTTTCTCAAGTTTAGAATATTTGCTTTTCCTGGATTTTGACCGCTGACGACTATCTGGTTCAGCGCAGTAATCTCTGCACACCCGACACGAGCGCGAATCTAGTCACTCGAAATTACCGGTCCACCCTCACGGTATTTGCAAATTCTTGCTGCACACTCTTCGCGGCGAGCTGTCACGAGCAAGCGGACATACTTGAGCGCACATATAATGTCCGGGCGTTCTAATAATTCTCCACCTCCGCGCTTTCAATTTCGCAGTTAACTCATAAATTCGTTCCCGAAGTGTGTACTTTGCACACGCACTTCGCAATTATTATAAAATTGACTCACAAAACGTAAGTCGACGCTATTATTAATACAAATTACCGAGATGCGAGAGGATTAATATTTATTTTATCAAGGGAAAAGCAACAGCAGATATTTATAGTCAATTCTTATATAATATTTAAGACCATTTTAAATACAATTTTAAGACGTTTATAAACCAACAACAAAGTCCTATTAATATTATGACATTACTTAAAATAGTCTGGAAATAAAAATGGATTATGAATATCGGTCACAAACGTTATTCGATGTCAACTTGGCTGATGATGGCTAGTGTATATTTGCATAAAAAAAGAACGATTTTGCTGAAATATCTAGAAATGTAGTTAAATAGAATCTGAAAATTAATTTTGTTGAGAATTTTTTTCATTAAAATAATTATATAGAACGTTTAAATTATTCATTGCTAAAATATCAAAATTTTTTACAGCATTGCTCATTACTTTTCTACACAAATATTTCGAAAGTTCAATAAAATTACTTTTAAATCTGTATTTAGCTGAACTAACTTTTCGCAAACTAATATTTCAGCAAAATCGTTTTTCCGTGTACTATTTCTTAAGAGTTTGTCGAGGAGAGCTATCCTTAAGATATATGTCGTTAACGTGAGACTGTAACGAGCTCATGACAAGTCCGTAAAATCTCAGCATGGTGGCAGCCACCAGATGGAAATGCAATATCACATCCCGTGAAACAAAGGCTGCGGTTGAAACTCTTTCACGAATTAAGGCAGGCGGGCGTGTATTCTCCGCGCTTCTTGTTTACGCGGACGCGATGTTCGCGTTAACGTCCGCGAACGGAAATGTCTTCACCGTATATTATTACGGTCTCGTGACGCAAATGCCGCGGTATTCCCCGCGCGTTTCCCACCGTCGCCGCGGCATCCGTGCCAGCGTTAATCTTAACATGAATAAGTAATTAGGCGAAGAGAGGATTCTGCTGCAAAATAAGAATAGAGATTATTCCTAGGTACTAAAAATAAAATCTTGACATTTCATTTAAGCTTTATGATTTCTAGACGATTATATTTTTACGTATGTTAGAAATACTGCCATTTAAAAAGGGTAAATTTAATGTAGACAGCGTGAAATAGAAATGAACGCTTTGCGTTTCTCACACAAAATGAATAAAGTATTACGGCTCTTATTTTTTTCTGCATGAACAATGTAGTGTACGACACTTTCATTTTTTAGCTTATTAAATTTACACTATGAGCTTCTTCTGTAATAAATTGTAACACATTTTTACAAGAGTCATCTTATGTGCATGCGCAGTTCATTTCAAAGGAAAGAGGGTGTCAGATGAAGTTTGTCGCGTTTTCCTGACAAGCATGACGAAGGGTACACGAAGGTAAAGCTTTACGTGAAACGGAAATTACGTTCGAACGTAGCCGGAAGCGCGAGCAGGCGGACGCCTTTCCGCGAATTTTGAATAACAAATCTGGGTCCGCCACCTAATTCGACGAGACCCCCTCCGTTTTCTCCGTCCGGCTCCCCAGAGAGGACGGGTCGCGCGGAATAACTACTTCGTTATTATGCTTTAATCTACCAGCGTCTACTTCAGTAAATGAGAACTTCCACCGGTGAATAACGCGAGAAGTCTGAGATTAATTTTTGTTATATATGCAGTAAATATTTTACACTTCTCGCCATTTTTTTTTTAAAGAGAATATGGTTTTGGTGATAATTAATAATTATTTTTAAATTTCTGAGTCAACATTGGAAGCGTTTAGAAGTATTTTTTACTCGCGATTTTGGGAAAAGTGAATTCACAGTCTCTTCCATCAATAACTCTTCCCGATTCCATCGTCGACTTGCTCTTTCTTACCACATCACCCACGAGCGCTTCGTAGATTCCGGAGCTCTTTGGAATTACAAATTATGCAGCGGCAGTTCTTCGGCGAGCCAGTTCTCCTCCGATGAGTTCCACCGGAATTACAAATTGCACGTCCAGACACTCGGCTGTGTGTACAGAAGGGTCGCGCGGAGGCGCTGAAGGATACTGTTGGTTTAGGCAGGGACGAATGGGGTAGGTTGGGACAAAGGAACGCCAGAGTGAATCAAATTCGGGTTTCTCCCAAGTCTCCGTCGTACGATCGACGTGGGAAACTCGACGTGGAAGATTGCTCATTAGAATATTTGTACATCTACGGAAGTTGCGAGGGGTTGGTACGTAAATACTATTGAGGTAGCGAAGAAGGGTTGATTTTTCGAAAACAACACGCGACGAAAACGGACGTTAACGAAACTCCACGGTTGACGAACGATGTTTCCTTTGTTTCCAGCAAATTTTCATAGAGGTTGCTCCACGACTTAAGATCGTCGTCTGCGATAATCAACGTGATGTTGAAGAGGCCGCAAATATCAGGACACTACCGTTGTGGGAAAGGAAAGAGAGAGAATAACGCTGTGTAGATAAATAATGTAGATCCTTGTCTCCAAGAGCACTTTGAGAAGTGCTTTTCCAACCCATAGTAGTTACAATGATGACAGAATCGCTGAAATCAGCTATACTTCAAATAACTTCTCGAATTGCTTACGTTTGTTTCATGAGTAATAGAATGACTCTTTGAAACTTAGTATTTTTGCTTGTAGACAAGCAGTTAATTAAACAATTACAGAAAGTAGATTTTATTAATATAATTAATTTAGTATAATAATCATCTTATAGTTTATATTCAATTGTATAGATATTTGTATTCAAACACTGAATTGCTGTTAAAAATATTAATTGTAATCACTGGCGGATCTGCGGAGGAAACCATGGGTCATAAATATCATAAATATCTTTAATCTTTTGAGGACAGGGATTTTTCCTTTAAAATTGACCTTTTTTTCTACAGAAAATCCATCTATATATTGAATGTACACCTTGCGTAGAGTCGTCAAATTTGTGAGTGGCCAGAATACTGGCCAGTTCTGTCCAGAAGGGAAAGTCCAAAAGAAAAAATTTTTGTAAATCGCGATAGAACCGTTTTTAGGTATTTTAAGGGTTCCGTATCTCAAAAAGAAAAGCGGAATCTTTATAAGATCACTCACATGTTCGTCCATTCGTCCGTCTGTTCGTCTGTTCGTCGGTTTGTCACAACCATTTTTCTCTGAAACCGTTTGATGTAGAAACTTGAAATTTGGTAATGAATCATATTGACTCACATATTTCTCAAAAATATACAGAATAATAGAAATTTTAGGGGCGACAAATTATGGTATCCAAAAAAATTTTTTTTAATTTCTGCCTCATGTGGCATATAGTTTGAAAGGGCTAATTGTAAGGAGCTCGAAAATATATTTTTTAAATTTTTTGTGTAAGATATCCCCAGAGATATTGCCGGAAATATATTTGTAAATAATAGTAAACAATAAATTTGTAAATGAGAGATAAAATAAATTTTTATACTTGATCAGTATATTGGCCAATCCTCAAAAGATTAATATTTTTGAAATAATCATAATTTTGATATTCCAAAAACTTTTTAATTTAAAAACTTTTATATATAAAAAACATAGATTTTATTATATTATTCTTTTTTTGTGTTAACTGGTAATATAATTTTAGACATATTTTAAAATTATGTTAACACGTTTTATGAATTATATATTTAAATAATTCTCTTTTAATGTAATAATAATTAAATATTCCATCTTTTCATATTTAACCTTAAAAAAAATTTGGCTTATGATGAGCCAATGATTTCCTTCTCAATAAATTTCTGAATCCGCCAATGATTATAAATTGATATAATTTTTCAAGCAATTTTTTGTAAAATTTTTAGCTGATGCTGTACTGACTTTTGAGAAAAAATTAAGTACAGTACAAGCGATAAATTTTAAATGAATTATAACTTTATATATATATATATATATACATACATATATTAGGTGTTGGAATTAATTCGTAGCGTTTTACAAGTGATGGGAAGTACTTTCATTAATGTATTTTTTAATGCTCATGTGAAATAAATAACATTCTTTCATTAAAAACGCTACGAATTAATTCCAACACCTAATATATATATATATATATATATATATATATATAAAGAACACTTTTGAATGATTTTGATCACTCGAATTACAGAGTCTTTCTTTTATTTAGATAGACTTCTCTTAGCTATTGATGACTGAAATCAATAGTTGCATTAAAAGGTCAAAAAAGCCGAACTTTTTTAATTTTTGACCTTACTCGAAAATTATCGAAGATATAACAGTTACATGAATGTGAAAGCAAAAGGGATAAGGAGGAAGATGACATAAAAAGCAACAAACGAGGCTGCATTAATTCAAGCCTCTTTCTATTTTATCACGTAGTCGTTGGCTTCAAAGGAACATGAATTCATCCGTTACGTTATTAATTTATTCGAACACCACTGTTAAACTCGAGAAGCTCGTCCTAACTTCTAGAGCGATCAGATATATCGTCGAAATTATAATATTTGGACAAAGAATGAAAAATCCGCATCTCAGATATTGATCCGGGTATACCGAATAGTGGAATCGTCTTTGACAAGAAAATAAAAAAAAGAGTTCATATACACGTATATACATAACGTACATATATACAGATAAATGGGAGAAGAAAAAAGCGGCGAACGAGGGTGCAGGAATTCATCCCGTCTCTCGCGGCGGAGCCCGTTAACAGAGATGCGCAGCCAATTTCGTGGACTTCAAACGAGCAGCAGGCTTGACGTAGCGTGAAATGTCGCTGGGTGGTGTGAAGAAGATGTCTACGCACACGTGTCATACGCACACAACATCTATCATAAGTCAAAGTAATGATTTCCATCTAATTTATGAGAAGAAGTCTAACTGAAATTCTATTATATATATATATTTGCCATTATTCTTTAATTTTAATTGTTAATGAAAGTTGGAGAATGATTTTGCTTCCGCAGTTGATATTTAAGCCTGATTTTATACCTGTAGACAATTTAAATTAAATAATATAATTTATTATACAATAATATATAAATTAAAAATTTTTTTATGTCTCATGGTAGACAAAGGAATTGAACGATCTTTTCAAGTGTTTAAGCTTTACTTCGAACGAAGTGTAAAAATTACATTGAATATATAGAATGTAATGTACTTATTCTATCGTGGGATAATCCGACTAAAATTAGGCTACGAAATTGGTTCTCGCACGGATAATGCGAACGGAGAGAACAGCATGCTTGTGCACGTTACAACGGGGACTTCGATGTCGTGGGGAATTCTGCGGAAATGAACGAGTCGCTGGTGGATTTCGTGGGTTCGAGTTTGCCAAGGGGAACCCGCTTTTGCGACGCAATGTCGCGGAGAGGCACGTCGAAATTCCAGTACACGTAGCCCGCGATAATCCTAGAATATTAATACCGACATCTACGGTATTGCGTACTTTCGAATTATGTTGTTTGAGATATCACATCAATACCTTAGATCAGAGATAGTGAATTTTAATTCGTGGATTTTTTTCTTCGGGACGTATGTTAAAACATCGACGGAACTCAATATTCTTAGGTCACTCCGTCATTGGATACGTCAAGTTACATAACGCGTTTGTATAATATTACAAATGTAAGAAAAACGCGCGGATTCGAAATCCGATAGAATTATTTAAGAGATAATTTTAGAAGATGAATGCAATGTGAATTTGTATGATATACGAGATCACGTCCAAACTGCTAAGTTACTCTGTACTTCAAAGTCTATTACTCGAAACTTTGAATAGGAGTTTAATTAGGAATAGGATCTCACACAGATTGTTTCGACGTTGCGACCGGCGTGCCCCGCGAGTTGTGGCCGGATGCCGTTTACCCGTTCTCGCGAATTCTACAGAATTCTTTTCCGCCGCAAACATCCAGGCGGATAGTAGCATAGTGAGGATGTCTCGAGAACGTCTCGCGCGAGAATAGCCCGCATTTCCTCAGGGTTTCGGGTCAGGCCAAGAACGTCGTACCGTGAGTGTTTCGCGCTGCGGAATCGAATGGTGTCTCTGATCCTGCGGATAGCAGCCAAGCCGTAACACGATTTGTCGCGTGAACAATGCACGAGTGCGGTCACTCCAGCGATTCAGATATACATTCTGTCTTTAGTTCGTTCAATAAACATTATTGTTCATTCCAATTAACGTTTCAGCCGTGAATATTATACATATTTCATTATGTTAAGAATTGTGCAGTAATGATACATGTAATTCTGTAAAATAACTGATAAAAGTTTCATATTTAGTTCATTCGACGTTAATTCGATTTAATGGAAATTAAAATGAACAATATTATTGTACATATTTTTTATTTACTTTTAATTGATTGTTATAATATTTGAGAATTACCTCAAATTAAGTATCATTATAGTTGTGCGCACGCGAAATGCATGACATTTTGTATTATATTATACATTTTGCTTGTTTGAGACTAAAAACGCGTTGCAGCGTGACGAGGAATCACAGACAAATAATATTTTCGACCGGAGATTGAAAATACGGGGTAGGGAATGGGGAGGAAGAGGATAGAATTCGATACGCTCGCGTTAGTTGTTCAAGGAGACTTTCTTTTACGCCAATTCCACCAAAGGAGAAACACCCTCCTAAAATAAAAGGATATACTCGATCTGGTATCCTGGTAATTGTCTATTCTCGGCGAAAGATATCGCGCTCTTTTTCGATAATGCACGTATCGTTCGCCGATGTAACGAATACACAACGACCAACAAGAACGTGTGTCTTATCAATATCATATCACAATCAGAGTTTGGTATCACATTGCGATACTGAGAGTCAATATCAGACAGACGTATCAATTCTACATTATTTCAACACTATAGTTATTTGAAATAATACGTAAAAAAATATGTATAAAAAATTACATAACAATAAAATTACATAACAATAGAATAATACAAAATAAGAGAAAGAATCCAACATTTGATCGAAGCGTATCTTGCCGCTTAATAATATAAAATTTATTTATATATAAATTTATTGACTATTATACAGTTTTCAGTTTTTTAAACTGCGCGCCGATTCAGTTTGTTGGACTTGAAACGTAATCATATAAATAGAAGCTGAATAATATCATAAGTTAATTAATTATTCATTTAATAATGATGCTAATAAGTACTTTAACTTTCTGCCAACAATGTTGAACTTAAAAAGCAGTCGATTTTCTATTGTGAATTTTGATAGATAAATTTAAATCTGAAAAAAATTAATAAAATGCTATCCAACATTTATAATAGTAAAAAATCGTTATTAAAGCTTTTACATATAAGAAGTGTTTTTAATTTTCATACAATTCGAAATAATAAAAATCTGCACTGAAATTTGAAAATCCACTTTGCGGACGAAAGGTGAAAATTTCATTGTCGATAAAGAATCGAAACAAAAAATTTATTGCGAAAAAATATCATAATGTGTGCGTTATTTTTTTTAAATTAAACATATTATTAATAATTATAATTATCCGAATAATAGTCTATAATAGAATTAATAATTATAAACGTGTGTCACAATTTTACTCAATGATCATTAATCTCAGTCGTGAGATATTAGCTAGTATTTATACTCTATTCTTATCTTAAGTAATGTTTTAAGATGCTAATACGATTGTGATTGGTTTATCTTAAGATTGTACTTTAAACTTAAAAAATAAGAATTAATTATGAATACAGAGTCCATATTCTGTACACGCCTATCAACAATTGTTGGTGTCGATAACTAATGATAGTCAATGGCAAGGACGATCCTAGGAAAAAACGCGGTTTTCATTGGTTGTTCGCTACTTAATGATACCGACAACTGTCGATAGACTTCTACAGAATATGAGCCGTGATCATTGAAATATCATTCTATCGAAAAATCTGGTAAAGTAATCAATTGAAAGTTTCGATGGCAAGAGGCTTTGCGTGCACACGCGTGTGTAGACGTGCGTGAAACAAATGCGCTTCGTCTGCCAAGATCCTCCTTCACTCATGGTGACTCGACGAGGTGATTACAGTCCTGTGCCAACTGGATATCGTGCCAGAATCAGAAACGATTCTGAAGGATTGGGAAGTAGCGACGGAGCGGGCGAAGAAATCGTCAGGACATAAGTAGGGAATTACGCGTACCGGGTGAATTACGAGCGACGGTCGATCCTGAAATATATGTTGCCTGTGTAAAAGGTAAGGCCTTCGAGACGGCAAATCGGGGAGCAGAATTTATCGCTCGCATCCGGCCGGATATCGTCGAAAATAAAGAGTTCGCGCTTTGCCACCCGCATGGCACACCGCTCGAGCGAGAAACTTACGTCGCGAATTGTTTGTGACTTCCTTGCAGGTATAATACAGAACGCTGCTCGTGTCGATGATAGATTGTTTTATAATCGATATGCACACTTGGAATAATATTTTTAAGTGACAATAGAAGCGCTATCCATTATAACTTACGTAACTTATAATGCAAGCAAAAGGGGATGGCAGGGATATTCATTTGACAACCAAAGTTTCCTCTGAGAGTTATTTCCTTCGAGATCGAAGTAGTTGCGGATGGGAATTCTTCCAAATTGCCACGTATAAACATTTAACTGGATAATTTGTCGGGATTTTATTTAAATCCCGACAGTGAAAAACCGGTTAAAATAAATTATGAAGAATTAATATTTTAGACGTAAAGAATATTTAACGCAATCACATTTTTAGCCTCTACGTAGTTGCATTTTTTTAGCCTCTACGTAGTTACATTTACAAACAGAGTACTGCAAACATACATTTTACGCGTAATGCATTTTTGGATTAATTTCGGCATGTTGGTTAAATTTGCTGAAAATGCGCGGTTGCGGTTGTTGATTAAATCCCTCAAAAAGGTAATCGATTATTTATAAACGGCTGTGTACAGAGATTTTCTCTTTGAGATACTTATCGACAGATACTCACTAATATGTAAAAATTAATTTATTATTCAAATATGATGACAGGCTACACATGCATGAATACATTATAAAATTTTTTTTATCTCCGAATGGATTTAAAAAATATTTAGAGTCATTGACATTTAGGAGATCTACATTTAGGTAATCTGTTAGTAATCTGACAATATTTATAAATAAATATTAAAATGTTCATAAATCTCTCGGTCTTACATTATCGGTTCCTGAACAATATGCATTAGTTGAGATAATCGAGAATCGAAATTGCACGAGGTGTGTACGAAGTAGTTTCGCGCAGTGCAAGATATAGCTATAAGTACCGTTATCATGTTGCTTTCCTGTTTCCATCGGGATGGCTTCGAGCCATGCCCGTGACACATCCCGCTCCCAGTGTAACGCATTGCGCGAAATTATACGCTCCGTCGTTTACCGGTATAATTATACGCCTGCCAAACATCGCAAAGTTTCGACGTGCCGAAATTTTGTAACACGTAACTTCACTCGGCAAACTGATTTTGGCCTTCATTCACGGAAGTTGAGCGCCTACGTTAATTGCGTTTTGTTTTATTAAATTAATGCACGAGATAACTCACGCTGCCGCATTAAATTAGACTCCTTCGACAATGGCTCGAGCCTGGTAATTATCGGACAGCGTGAAAAAAGCATCAGCGACATACGGGTGATAATGAGTACAGAGAACATGTGTCGATACGCGACAATTCTTCGTTTGGTAAATCGGTGGAAAATGTAGAAACTCATAGCGAGTATGGTTAATTGAGTTACTCGGTTTAATAATTACTCAAATTATACGGGATGGATGTTAAGTACTTTAAAAAACTTTAACGGCTGATTTTTCACACAAATTCAAGATGAAAACTTTATATTCAAAGATACAGGATGTTAAAGTTAAAAAAAAAAATTTTTTTTCCAAAAATTTTAAAAATCATTCAGGTTATTTTAATGATATTATATATATATATATATATATATATATATATATATATGTGTGTATGTTTAAAGTTTCATTAAATAGTTCAAGTGCTTTTTGAAATTATTGATAAAAAAGAAATTTTTTCTTCTTGACTTTAATTTTTTTTAATAATAAGTCATTTTGTGTACATGATTATACGAAATTTAAAATTATTTAAAGTACAATACTTATTGTTAGTATATTTTTATATTAGTACGCATCTTTTTGTTGTAATTGCGATTTTTCCTAACGTTTCCTAAAGATCGTCAAGAATTTGTTAATGTAAAATTCAACATTTTATGTCTGAAGTCGAATCTAATATCGGATCACATAATTTGAAACGCAAAGCTTTTCGCCGGCTCTCAAATTTTCATGCGCCGATGTACGCGCAGAATCGAAAATACAGCACGGTGCTACTCCGATTACGATCGCGTTAGAAATATACCATTTCGCCATGGCAGACGATTCCGATCCTCTTTTTATATCCCCTTTCCCGCTTCCTTTTTTTCCGAGAGCATCGATTTATACGCGCCGGCGTCGGCACGGAAATGTATACCGGGCGCTGTAGTTCCGCATCCACGTGTTGTCACGCCAAGTGCAATGCGCACGCGATGCAGAAACGCGCGGCAGCCGTAACATTGTTCGCCTCGACGCGGGCTTCGATACCACCTGACAAAGGAATTAATCGAATTACATCGATGGGAGAAAGAATCGGCTTCTGAAATGGGATGCGCGCGCGCATGTACGGTTTCCGCGTCGCGACACAAAATACGCAGTCGCACGGAAATGAATTTTAGTCTTCATTCATCTGTCGTTTCCCATCGCGTATCAAATACTACAAATTGCCACGGACAATTTTTTTATTTAATACAGAACAGTCGGGAGCTGTTATTATTTAGTTAGCAGCGCGTAATAAATGCGGAAATTAATTTCGGTGAAGTATCAGATCAGCGTCTTTCATAAGACATCTTATAAAAAAGATTCAATGATTATCTCATAATTTACTCTTAACATATTATATACGATAGTAGGAATACGTATATATATATATATATATATATATATATATATATATATATATATGTGTGGTGTGGCAATAAAGTTCGATGGATGTTATGAGAAAATAAACGTTACATGTATAAACAAATTTTTTTATTCTATAACTACAGTCTTAGTTTCTAGACATTTTTAGTGTTTTTAGTGTTTTTATACGTTTTTTATATTATATGAAGAAAAGAAAGAGAAAAAGAGTGAAGAATAGGGCAGGAAAGGAAAAAAGCTCTAGGGAGCAATAATGGCCAAATTGAGAATCAATGTATTACAGAAAAAGGAAGAACGAAATACAGCTTCTCGCTAAGAGAAGTTACTCGATCCGTTAAGATTCTTCAGCATGTTTCATTGTAAATTGTACCGTGCGCGCGTCTATAAATTCATGCATAGTTTCATTCTGCTTAATCAAGGATGAAGGCTAGATCAATGATCTCAAACGTACTTTAAGAAGAATGTAGTTTGCGAGACGTTCTCACACTCGTTACTAAACAATCTACAATAGTATTTCATTTTAACTGATGCGTAAAGATCTGGATCTTAATTAAATATTCCTCTTTCACATATTAGAATATATATATTGTCTGTATAAGCACGTATATTTAAAATGCGACGGCATTGGTGCCAAGAATTAAGGAAGAAAAATAATGCGAGAGGGAAGAAGAGAAAATATTTTGCGGTACAGAATTTATAATTATTGCTCGTATAATTGCTTTGGGTTAATTTTAACATCTCTGCTAGAAATTTCAATTCAATATTTATTTGGTATCTAAATACATAGTTTAATTTTAAATTTTACGATCTTAAATTATAATATTGTAAAGTTTCAACTTATTTCGTTTTATGTGCAACTGAAAATTCATATATTCACTTTGAATACTTCAAAAGGTTTTATTTGTAAAAATCTTTTATGGAGAATTCTTGTATCTGGAATTTTCACATTTCCTGCTTTGTGTTAAGAACGTGAAACGATTCACATTCCAATATTCGAATGACTTTCGTTCCTTTAAAAATATTTCTATAAGTATCTTTTTCTTTTTATATATTTTTAACTATATTTTGTACATTGCTATAATAATTTCACGTTGAAATAATAAGTTCGCAGTTAAGATAATAATAAAATAACAAATAAGTTTTCTTTTTAAAAGTATTTCTTCTGTTTTTCCATGCTATTGCTAAGAATCCAGTATCAGTTCAGTATTTTCTGATATTTTTCTACTCCATCTCTTGACACGTCTGATGTGAATCAATGCATTTTGATTAGAAACTATTTTCACGTGCACTTCGGAGCGAAGGAGTCCGAACTGCTTGAACTTGGCAGACGAGAAAATGTGTCGTCGAGTGTTTCCTCTGTGTGAGAGAGAGAGAGAGAGAGAGAGAGTGTGAGAGAAGGGGGGAGGGGAGAGTCTTGATCATTGATCTGGCTTCTTCTTTTATACTTGCCCGGGATACTCGCATGGAAGCGTGCACGATGAAATTCGCCGGGGAATGTTATACCAAGCGCGGTCTCGCTGGAAATTGTGTTTCGCTGTTTGTTCTTCCGTCCGTTCGGGAGCTGACATTAATTTAACCTCGTACGAGGTATGTCTAAAAAGTTCCGCCAACGCGAGCGCGAAACAAAGACAGATGACGTTTGCAGAACTGAATTCTTACCTCACTGTAACATTTCATAGCGTATGGTACTTAGAAAGAGAAATAATACAAGTGTCAAATAAAAGTATCTCTTTGCAGGCTGATGAATATCGAACGAATTTAAATCTTACAAGCATGTAGATACTTGAAATAATTTTACGAATTTCGTATCATTAATTTATATATTATAAAATAATAAAAAATGTACATAGACTATACTCACCTCGATTAATCAAATTAAATTAATAGATGCTAAAAATTAATTTTTCTTATATTATTAATTTATATGTTATAGACTAACGAAAGAATTTATATGTTATAGAATAACGAAAAAAGAGGATAGGCAGATTCATACATTGTTTTTTTAAGATAACATTTAGTTTATAATATCAAACCAACAATATCAAACTTTAAAACTAAAAAGTCTCTCAATACATACTATAATTTTTCAGGATTCCTAAATTTTTGAATATTCTTATAATTATTCAAATTTGTTTAGAAGTTTTATACCTGCGCGTCTTCTTACGATACTTATGAAGAGTAAAAAGATTGAAAATGAGATGGCAGAATCGGAAATTGTGGGTTTCGAGGTTCGACAATAGTCCCACTGGTGAGAACTGGCAATTTCTCAGTTCGGCGAACTGCCATGGAAAATTGAGGAACTATTTTCACGCGTGATACCGTCACCCCCATCGCGCACCAATGGTAGCACAATACACCTCTGTCGATTCGTTTCGACTGTGCAGGATGTATTGGCGCGATAGCCTTGCCCTGCCACTATTGGCAGGACATTTCGACGATTTTTTTTGTATCGGATGAAATATAGACTCGATACTTTGTAGGACATACGTGAATTTAATGACTTCGCTGAGAGTGAGAAGTAATTTTCTGCTGATTTTCCATCAGACGTTTAGGAGTGCTCGAAGGATATCTATCGCACCTACTAAATAACATTGTGGAACGGTGCTCGTAGCTTTGATGAGTTTAATCCCGATACTTCGAACGAAGGAACACGTTCTCGTGTTGAAACAAGACAAGTGTAGCTTGGATAGCTATCCAAAACATGGTAGCAATTTTTGAAAAATTACACATTTCATCGTCTATCGGTTTTTAACTTCGACTGTTTGTCCAATCGGGTACACGCCTATGTGAGTTCAGGGCGTCGCCGTATCAATTTAATGTTAATTTAACACACATTTCCTACCTATTACCATCTATATGAAC